>NC_085031.1:4681530-4711530 GCF_963692335.1 Osmerus eperlanus
TTCGACAGAGCTGCCACATCTCAATCAGCTATTGGTCCAAAACGATCTGCTGGGTGGTCGGACGGCGTCTCAAAGCGTACCCCGCCTATCTTACTGTGTGGCCATGTCTCAGGGGGCTTATGTACAGGCGTCCATCTTGCACTAGTCTTAACATCTAGAGCGGGAATACACGCCTGTCACCAGTACAGCAGAGCAAGGGCGTTCCGGCGCTTTCCGCTAGGCTCTGCATAGGAATGAGAGGGGGAAAGATATTAAATATTCTGTTTGATTGCATATCCAGCTGCAGTTTCTCACAGAGGGGATTTTGCTTTTCACTCGTCGTGCCGTACACAAGCACTTTAGCGCTTTAACAAATATTACCACCGCCGCTTCAGCGTTTACACCAAGTAACAAACCCACCGCCAGCTTCACCCAGGGCTGGGCAGAGAGGAACTACCACCCCCTTACACCCCCCACAAAGGGAATTATTGACATTGTTAACTTATGTGTTTATCGTATTAGGGGGGGGGGGGGGCAAGCTGTTTGTACAATAAACAAGAGTTTGCACCCCCCCCCCACCACCACCACCACCACTACCTTTTAAATAGACGTGCTCTAATCTTTTGACAATGATGAGGGTGACCTTGGCACCTTTGTAGCGGGTTGTGGGCTCGTTTTGCTAACGGTTCCGAAGGATTTCTTAAGGCAATACTGATTTTCATTGTAGGAGCCGGATACAGGGATCTCTGAATTGGGCTGCTCCACCCCAGGTCTCCCTGAGAATCAAGGGTCCGTTTGAAAGAGCCTGGCTCTCCTCATCTCTGGCCGGGGTTTTGAAGGCTCATTAGGCCAGGAGATCAAAGGGGTGGCAGGGCCTGCGGAGGGCAGACTGGACGCTGCGGGCTGTTTCCATGTGTTTATCACCCGCGCTGCCATCTTGGCTCCAGCCGCTGTCCGTCCGTCCGAGGCCCAGATCTCGGCTGGCACGTTCTCTCTGTTCGGCTGCCATTTTGGGTCCATCCATCAGGAGCCTGTGCAGAGGCCGACAGACTTACTTCAGATGGCCTGCCCAAACCTGCATACACACTTATGAGCACACACACAGACACGCGGAATGATACACACATAGACACACGCTTATAAACATACACACATAGACAAACACTCATACATACATCAACACACAAAAACCAGAAACATACCACTAACACACACCATTAGAAAGACAGGCCAGGTCTAGGCTGAAGTGGAAAAACACACAAACAATGATTTCATCAGAATTTGTTTTTGATGCTCTGACCCAATACTCTTATCTCTGGATTATAGCTACTAGATGTACTGCTGCTATGGGGATTAATCTGCTGTTTCTATTAATTGTGCATGTCTTGTTCTAGTGGTTTTATCTAGCTTCAACTCAAATTATAATCTGCCTTTTGTCCCTGACAAGCAGGTGGTTGCAGATCTGCAATGAAATAGTTTGACTTCCCCTGCCCCTAAGGCCCTGAGATACCTTATAGGACACACACACAGACATAAACCCCACACAATCCACACACACACACACACACACACACACACACACACACATACACCCCAGCTCTCGGAGCAGTGCATTGAGGGAGACCAATTCCAGGCTTTTATCAGTGTCTGTCAGCACAGCGTGGAAAGCTTTTTCCAAATACTATAACATCCGAGTCAATAATGTATATATCAGAGCAGCACTCCCCCACTGTGTGCCCTGAGTCTATGGAGACCAACACAGCTGATCCTTGGATGTGTGGCCTCGGTCGTGAACTGAGGGGAGGGGTGACGGACAGACAGACGGACATTTCTCCGTCGGTCAGTCTTCAAGGAGGTCCACTCTTCAAGCAACAGTGACCAGAGAGACTGGAGGGAGGAGAGAGGGAGAGACACTCACCGTGCAAACTGTAAACACACTTTAAACACACTATCCAGGGAGACAGAGCTTTGGTTTTCTGACGAGGGCCTGCTTCTGAATTTGGATTTCTCTTTCCATCCTTCTATCTCTCCGTCCATCCCTCCATCATCTGGTACATGGAAAATAATACACATCATTCTAAGGAACAAAGAAGGAGATTAATGAGTCATGATTGTGTGCGCGTGTGTTATTGTGGAAACTTAGCTACAGCACACTATTTAAATTGATACGTGAGGTAAGCGCTAAGGCGAAATCAGCAAACACAATTTTGTCAAAGTAGCTTTTAATCCATCTAGTAGCTTCTAATCCGTAGATGTGTTTGCGTGTGTGTGCTAGTGTGTGCACGTTCACGTGTGCGTGCGGTTTCAACTGTGTCATCCGGGGTGTCTGAAAGACCTGGGAGTTGAGTATAGTACAGCGCACCAGAGTTCAGCAGTCACTCTCTGTCACAGCTTAACAGATGTAGCTTCTATGACTAAACCATCTCCTGGATGGCTGTCAGCACCAGGCTGCCAGAAACGACAGATCCACTTCCTGTTTCTTACAGTTTCTCTTTTGTGCCTGTGTTTGCTCAGTGACTGAGAGGACTGATAATGAGAGAGAGAGAGAGAGAGAGAGAGAGAGAGAGAGAGAGAGAGGGGGGGGGGGGGGATATATCTGTGTACGTGTGTGCTATTCAGCCTGGTGTGCCACAAAGTAGGACTAGGAGTGCACAAGTCAATACCAAGGTATTTCTGTGTGTGTTTCCTAACATGTGGTCGGGGTGTGTGTGTGTGTGTGTCTTTGTGTGTGTTGACAGGTAGGGCAGGATCTACATTAATAATAAGCTGTCAGGGTGTGTTGTTTGGCGGTCGTGAGAGCGATTAGGCCTGACTTGCTCTCTGCATGTGACAGTCTGCGCCACACATGAAATACATCGCAGAAAAAAGCCACACTTTCATTTCTCCACTCTAACACTTCATGAATTCATAAACGCACACATTCTGCAGCAACACCCCCCTCTCTCTCTCTCTCTTTATCTCTCTCCACCTTCAGCTTTTTCCCCCTTTCTCTCTCTCTTTCTCTCTCTCTCTCTCTCTTTCTCTCTCTCTCTTTCTCTCTCTCTCCCTTTAGCTTTATTCCCTCTTTCTCTCTCTATCTCTTTCTCTCTCTTTTCATCATCCCACTCCAACATCAAACAGCAGAATGCATGTCTATGGATGACATGCAGATAAAAGGTTGTCCTCATTTTATCTCTGACAATCACGTCATCAATAATTCCTATTCAGACAAACCAAAATGTTTTTGCAATATCTGGTTACTATGTGGTGTCCATCCATTGGATAAGCATTGAAAGTATCTTATCTCCAGGTAAGACCTCAGGACTAGGCAACAACCTCACCAGCACCACACACATACACACGTGTGCACACACACACACACACGTGCACACAAATACACACGTGTCCACACACACACACACATACACACATAAAGGGTCCATGAAGGTCTCTTTTGTATTTTATCATGAAACTTTCTAGATTAAGTATGTGCTTAGCGTGTAAATGTATGTAGATAAAGTGTAGACCTGACCTGGGCCTCATGCCTACCTTGCTCCAGTACAGTGTGATGGCTTTATCGGGGGGTGGGACTGGACCTGCATGTGGACCCGATCAGCTCCAGTATGGCAGAAAGAACCTGGGGTGTTTAGTTCCAGGACTCGACCCCATCACCCCATTAAATACCTCCGTCCTGCGGAGCTGTATAGAGCAGAGGATGAATGGATGACATTTAGTCCAGGAAACTAGTGGATGGGCAGAGGAGGCCTACCGCTGGGAAGGGTCTGTGAGACCGCACCTTTCTTCTCACTCACTCTCCCTCTCTTTTTATTTATCCCTAATTATTGCTTAAATAATACTACTGTTCTTAAAACCCCTTATCAGTGGGCTGGCCTCTTCAACCCCAGCTCAGAGTCTGTCCCCTTCTGGGAGGTTATAGTGAGGTTGTGAACTAGGGTAGAGCTGGGAGGGCTGGTGTGTGTGTGTGTGTGTGTGTGTGCATGTGGAGGGATTGGAGGGGGGGGGGGGCAGTGGTCAGGGCAGGAGGTGGGGGGGGGGGGGGCAGTATCCACATCGAGGTCTCCTGTGGCTGGGTTCCTTTCACACTCACTGCCCCTCTCCGCTCGGCACTCTGGGTAAATGTCAGCCAGGAAGACTGGGGGCCCCCGAAACAGAGAGGGGGAGAACCTTTCCATAGTGAGGGGCCCGACCCTACGTTTGAACACTCCCAGAAGTGAGAGACAGACAGAGATGAGAAGAAAGACTGAAGGAGTAACAGACAGATTTAAAGTGGGAGACAAAGGGATAGAGAGACAGATCCGAAGAAAGTGAAAAGAGAGTTAAGAAAAGAGAAGTGAGAGAGAGAGAGAGAGAGAGAGAGAGAGAGAGAGAGAGAGAGAGAGAGAGAGAGAGAGAGAGAGAGAGAGAGAGAGAGAGAGAGAGAGAGAAAGTGAGAGAGAGAGACAGAGAGAGAGAGAGAGAGAGAGAGAGAGAGAGAAAGTGAGAGAGAGAGACAGAGAGAGAGAGAGAGAGAGAGAGAGAGAGAGAGAGAGAGAGAGAGAGAGAGAGAGAGAGAGAGAGAGAGAGAGAGAGAGAGAGAGAGAGAGAGAAAGTGAGGGAGAGAGAAAGTGAGGGAGAGAGAAAGTGAGGGAGAGAGAGAGTAGACAGAGAGGTGAGAAGACAGCTGTGCTCTCAACAGAACCGGCCGCACCCTTTAGCGCTCCAAAGAGCACTACAACAATGCCTGGCTCAGCACATAAATAATTCCTGTGTTAGGACCTGTGTGTGTGTGGTGTGTGTGTGTGTATGTGTGTGTGTGCATGTGTCCACATGCATACAGACAGTACAGTCCTTTATGTGTGTGATAGGTAGCGTGAAAGATTCTCTTAACCTTTAGGTGTCTTTGACTGTGTGTATAGCTATATAGACGGTTGATTCAGCGAGCCTTTGACTGTGAGAGACCGTACAAGTGTATGTGCATATGCGTGTTCATCCGATAGTATGTATGAGTTTCCAGAACACTCTCCTCGGCTGGTTCTCCAGACCTGACGTTGTTGCACGGAGGTGCACGGAGTGTCCTCATCGCTAGCCAAGGTTAACCGAAGCCTAAACTGTGTTTGAGCTTGCCCCGTTGCACGCCCACCACTGCCAAGATCAAACACCCACCCTTTAGCTCTCTCTCCCTTTCTCTCGTCCCTTGACACCCATCTCTCTTCCCCTCTCCTGTCCTCTACTGACACTGTCTCTCTCTCTTCTCTCATTCTTCTCTGACATGTCTCTCTCTCTTTGCACTTAAAAATCTCTCCCCACTCCCCAGCTACAAATCCAGTGGATATCTGGTTTTCTTTGGCACCTACTCTCTCCAATGCTTTATGCGGTTGGTTAACTAGCAGAGCTAAATGTTCAGAACCTTCCCGATTTTGAAGCTCATAAGTTCACGATTTATTTCCTTTCATATTGCTTTGATTGGGGTTATTTGCAAAAGTAGTGAGCTCATTCTCACTCGGTGCACGGTGGTGCTTCACGCGATTCAAGGTCTTCCATAGCTCTTCAGCGCCACCCTGTGGATGGTCCATTTGCAGGATTGTCGATGTTTTGGTGTCACTGGCTCTGACGTGTATATTCAGCCACTAGGTGTCAGCCTACAGTTGGGTTACCTTAAAAGCAAGACAGAACCACATTCAGTACAGTGCATTACTACTACCAAATTGCATAAAAACCAAAAAACTGTCATGTGCAGTTGCAGGCCACGTTTTCCAACACTATGAGTACAATGTGTGTTTTCCTTTCTCACTTCAAAATAGTGTCGTGTTGAGTTGCTGGTGATGTTTTCTGTTTGGATTTTTCCTCTGTATAACTCGAGACAACTATCATCTCCGTAAGCCTGCGCCTCGTGCATTAATTGTACATAGCGGGACAAGTTACCCCTTATTTCTCGGCGTGAGAAATGGTTAAAATGCGTGACAAATACAAGGTGTTGCGTGAGAGCGTGGGGAATGGTTGAAATGCGTGAGTCTTACGGCGAATGCGTGAGACTTGAGAGCCCTGGAGGGGTACCTAGACAGCTAAAAGGCTGTCATGGTGTCTTCACCTGCCCTGACAGGCCTGACGAAGCAGAAGAACTCTTTGTTCCTGGTTGTGTTTTTTCCCCTCTATGATTTCACCATAGCCTCCAGAAACACATTCCACACTTACAAACACACTCACGGGCACACAAATACAGTATACACACTCCCACAGGTACAAACACAGATATACAAACACACAGACACACAAATAAAAGAAATAAAGATGCACATACACGATCTATCTCTCTCATACATTTGGATACACACCCTAATACCGTATTTGCTCTTATTGTGTGATGAGTGGGTGTGTTTTTGTGTAGGTGATTATTTATACGAACGTCAAATTCCTCCACTGCGAGAGACAATAATACAATTACACAACATATAGGCTAGCTAAATCAAATCATTGTTAAGAAAAAAAACGGATTGAGGGTACATTATTACTGAAAAGAGGCATTGGAAGATCTCAGAGGGAAGATGTCGTGCTCTCCATGAATGTAGATAGGGCCCATGCAGCATGCTCGAGCTCTCTGCCCTCATGACTGAAGCATGGAAAAGCTGACCCAGATCACTCAGGGAATGCAGATCTCTCTGCCAGTCACATCCATTATTCATAACAGGCAAGCCATTCCTCATATACAATCTTCGTATTTCGAAACGTTACCGAAAGCAGTGTTTCGTTTGGATGGTTTTGTCATCTCCAAACCGATTGACTGTGGACCAAAGCAATGTGGTCTGTCTGGGCCGTCCAAAGTAAAAACGTAGGCTTTGTAAACTGTCCAACAGGGGGCTGTGAGGTGCAACATTTGCCAAGAAAGAGACCGTGACAACACATTCAGAAAGTACATACATCTATTGTTACTGTAGCCTATTGGTGGTGGTATCATTATATCATTTCCTATTAGTAGGTATATTATAAGAAGTAGAGAATCGTACCATTTATATAGACTGAAAGCCAAATATTGTCCCAGTGGGTTTGTGAGTATGTTGCATTTGCTAATGGTATATGTTATAAAGCTATCTATGATACAAAAAACAGAAATCTCAACATTAGCACAGCATGAAGTTTATGATTAACAACGTATTGAACAAATGGATTTAAACCTTCTGCCTCATCTTGTTGAGAGACTGACAATCTTAATTCCAGACACAAGGGATCGCTCTTGTTCACGATGAGGACACATAGGGTCTGGTCTGGACTCGAGACAGTGCTCCGTAGTCCGTACTGTGCCTAGTGAAAATTGCTTGGAAGACGGACCGCGACAGCTCTACATCGAGTCACGCCAATGTGTGCGGCTCATAAATCTATCGCCGTACCACTACCATATTCATCTCACGGACACACGTGTGAACCGAGAATGCGGGAATAATCGGAGGCGACACGGCGAGACGCGTTGGTTGTTGTCTAACGTTTATTGTTGATCTGCGAGTGAAATCACTGCTGGCTACGAAATGTCGGGGAAAATAGAGAGCAAGCAAGGTAAGCACGGTCCGCTAGCCTCCGTACCGCTGCGCGCATAACGGGCTGTGTACTCTTACACATTGGGGATGGGTAGGCCTAACGGGGGTCTCTCACTACGTTCTGGTGGTCTACACATATATTACCGGAGCCTTTCTTAGCTGACTGCCAGCTTGGTTTTGCTTATTCGATTAAATAGTGTTTCTGGGATAGCTAATGTCGTTAGCATGCTGCTTCTAAATTCCAGCTGCTAAGCAGCAGTCCAATAATGGGAAATAGCCAGCAAGCTAACGTTAACGTTTATCGTCAAGCCTACTATCTTTGCTTTTGTAAACATTGTAAACAATTTTGTATATCCTTAGGACTGTAACTTGAAAAATGTTTTGGCTAGGACCAGCTGTTGTCGGGGTTATTTAGTTGAAATGAATACCATGATGAACGATAGCGCGGTTTGCTACAGTACTGTTCTGTTCAACTGGCTTGTTGTAGCTTGCTAGCTGTATAGCCATTTAATCGGATAACCCGTGGTCACACCATCTCCCAGTCTAATATTAAATCAGGGAATAGTAGGGCACATCCTCACAGCTGGCAAGCAGAACTGATCTCACCGGTTAGATATGCACCGCCGAGTATTCGTATTATTTCTCTCTGTCTGATTCAGCTTTGCTTTGTAAATGAACCCTGTTGACTTGCAATGCTGGCAGACAGTCCACAGACTAGACTTCGGTTAGGTAGTGTGCATCACGCCCCGTCGGTGACCGTAAAAAACACAGTTTTCCATTGTGCACGTGGCATATTTGCTATGACATTAAGTTGTATAGTCATTGTGGCATAATTCGCAATGCATGCGACGTGGGGACAACATGAAAGTGTCACTCCAGTGCTACAAGCCACCCTTGTCTAGTTCGAATGAAAAGGAAACGAGGGGTGTTCACAGTCTGTATTTGAACAGAAACGATATCGTCGGCCAGTCTAGCATCCCACCCCGACCCCACCAGCTGTCTCCTCGCCTCCTTCCCGAGTCTACGCGGTGACATACTCCTTTCGTAAAGCAGTATTGTTGGTGTTTTTCACCAAGACAGTATCTTGCCAGTTAAAAGCAGACAAACGTTTCAGATTGCCAGTGTGTCAATGAGAAAAGGCAGGGTGGGTTTTTGCCAGAAAAGGAAAGTGAGTGTGTGTGTGTTTGTGTGTCAACCCCCCCCCCCCCCCTCCCCCGCTATCCCTTTGGGAGGGCGGTGTGTGGCCTGCCTGGTTGCATTTACTGGGTCACCTGTTAGCGAGTTGCTTGTGCTCTTCTCTGGTCCTCATGTGCCCATCGATTCCAGATACGTGCCCCAAGGGCGGACTATCTGGCCGGGCAGCTGTCAGCTGGAAAAAGGTCTCAGCTCCATGGTGCCCAGGCCGAAGCAGGATGAGCCTCAGACAAGAATGAAAGAGGTCTAGTTTTATGATTCTACTGAGGCAGACAGACAAGCACAGCGGAGGTTTAATCGACAGCTAAACAAAGGCATTGTGTGTGGGGTGGGGTGCTAGTTGCTGTGTTGTCAGCCCAGTTTTTGAACTCACGGTCCGTAATACACTCTTGTTGCTTAGCCAGAGCGAACTAAAACCATGGGAGGGTTGTGTGTGTGTGCGCACATGGGTGTGTCGCTATCCTTCTGACTACAAGACAAACTCATCATCATGGCCAGTTGGCTGTGATGTCAAAGGGCTGCATGCTTCCTTGTCGCCATGGACACAGTGTTCTGCAGTCACTGTCTGGTTAGTCTCTGGGGGGTGGCAAAAGGGAGGGGGGGGGGGCTTCTGTCACCTGTTTAAAAGTTGCTCAGGCGGTCTGCCCTTGTCTGTGTCAGGCAGTAGGATGCCACTTCAGAGGGCGGCCAGAGGACACACACACACACACACACACTAACTCTGTAACTGGGAATGCTCCAACAGTAACAAATGCTGTGCCTCTGGTGTCGCCCAAGAACTAACAACAGCAGGAAGCCAATCTCACATCCTAACCTTTTCCTTCCACAGTGAGAAAATGAACTGGGAGGAAGAAGAATGTGTGTGTGTCTCGTCAAAGTATTTGACATATCCATGGGTGTGTTAAGTCTTGGCTCTCTGAATGAAACCAACAGGAGGGGGTCTGCTGTGGGTGAAGGGCTGCTGTATGAAGGGGGGGGACAGTTTGCATTACTCCCAGACACTGCCTGAACTTATATAATAGAGAATATCAAAAGACAGAAAGTTGTTTGTGACCCATCTGAGAGAGTAGGCATGTACTCCTACAATGTCCCATGTTGTCTCGAACGAAACTTCCCACCCGGAACAAAACATTTTTTACAGGCGAGCTTTCGTTGTCATGGCTGCATGCAGTGTAACGGACTCGATTTGGAACCATGCGGCCTACTGTAGCTAGTCTATCAGAAGCCTTTGGTTGCTTGCTTCATTCATGGCTTTGTCGCTGTGCATGAGTTTGCCATCTCTTCCCTGTTTGATAGTGTACATGCGTGTGTATTTGCGAGTGAGTGTTAAGAGCTGCTGTTATGTCAGACTGACTATCTGTTATATTATTAGCTCAGTGACTTCTCTCTGACCGGACTGGAGGCAATCGAGCGGAACTGATCCATCACTTCCTCGTTGTGGTCTCTCTCCCCAGCCGTGCGTGTGTGCGCATCAGTCCATCCGTCCATGTGTCACAGACGGTTACCATGTAAACCAGGTGACTCAAGCTACGTAAGGCAATGTGAAAAGAAGACTCCCTTAACCCTCGTGCTGCCTTCGGGTCACATGACCCAAAGGTTCATAACGAACCATCGTTGTGTTTACCCAATACAAAAACAAATTAAAATAATTTTCTTTTAACCTTCGCAATGTGGGGGGTCTGAGACAGCCCAACGGTTAAAAGAAAAGGCTTCACTTTGTCTTTGTATGCGGTAAATCTCTCGCAATACGACGGTGGGTCACAATGACTGATGGGTCAGAATGACCCGAAGATAACACAAGGGTTAAGACTCTCCGCTTCTCAAAGCGGAGAGTCTTAAGGGCCTCGGCTTGCAATTTTGTGGTTTGATGGCTGTGAGTATTTTAGCTAACCGTTCTGCAATGAGAGGCTTGCCCTCGCTATATAGGCCTGTGTGTGCTGTAATTAGGTTTGAGAGAGAGAGGGAGAGAGAGAGAGAGAAAAAAAAGGGGAGAGGCAGAGACGTAACTCCAGTGCCCTGGTGGGAACCGAGTCCCATATGTGCCTCATATCTGGGAGAAGGACGGGAAGACTGGATGGATGGATGGATGAGAGCAAGATATACCGGAATTGGATCGACAATTTTTCGGCTGGCAAGTAGACCTGCTCAACTGCCCAAGAGCTTTCCCAGCCGCTGTGCGGCCACGCTCTTCGTTTTCGTGAAGAAACTCGCACCGGACCAGTCAGGAAGGCAGGTACTTGGCCAAAACCAAGGTGTTACGGATCTTTGGCCCTCGTGCCTCTCTGTTGTGGTTCTCTCGTGAAGCCACGCGGTTTTTCCACATCGCCTGAGGGTGTCGTGGTCCAGGTCACCCCGGGACCGGTGTCCTAGCTGATCGAAGCGCCCACGACCTCAATAATCAATCGTGGCCTTCAACGTGCGCAGAAGATCCGGACCAGCTCCACCACCATTGCCCGTGACGAGCCGGAGTGCTCCACCAAGCCGCCCCCCCCCCCCCCCCTTCGCTTGAACTTGACACCTTCCTCTCTGATGGATCATTTTCCTGGGCTCTCGTGATTAGGCCACTGTCAGCCTCGGATCCAGCTCATCTAGCAGGGCTATTTCAGGGTGTCTTCTTCTACTGTTTCTGTGGTGTGAGTCAACCAGGGTGATGGGGGGGGGGGGGGTGTCATCATGAGATTGACTAACTGTACAGAGATAGACCGTTGGGTAAGAATGACTCGTTAAGTCCGGCATTATAAGACAGGCATTAGCTTAGTGTCCCACGTATTGTCATTGAGAGACTGGTAGACTGCTAGGGTCTGCCGTCCACAAGTTTGCGGTTCCCGGTTGGATGAGCTGGATGACGTTTGGATGCGAGTAGATATCTAGGAGGACTTTTTTGGGGTACCTCACTTTGTTGACCCGGTTCGGAAGCTAGCCGGCAGTCTTGACGTACAGGCAGCTTGTATGCTGGATCCCTAACCTGCCTGGGAAGTTTCCGCGCCAGGGAGCTACCGGTCCTGGAGTGGCCATCTGGATTATTCTCTTTTGGACTTCTGGTTGCCTACTGCATTTCTCCACTGATTTCCTGGATCTCCAGCCCACTCGCCTGTACCGGTTCCCAGTGTTGAGCAGCTTTTCCGGGGCATGATCCAGGCTCCAGGTTCCAGCTGAATGGGCAACGTAAGCTGGAGGAGCCAGCCGTCCTGCGAGGACCTGGCCTCCTCTCTACCCGAAGACCCGGAGGACGGAGCAGGTAAACGGCGTAAAAACCGCCTGGCGTTCCGACCCCCTTGAGGCCGTGTTTGAATGCTCTGAAACTGGTTTGCTTCAAGTCAGACAGACGCTCGCTACATTAGCTACTGCGCTGCTTGGAAATGACCGGTTGTGTGATGAATGACAGGTCTGTCTAGACTCTTCGCCATTGTGTTAAAGGGAATTGGTTTTGATTTGAATTGTTGTTCCTCTATTTCTATTCCCCACCCCCCTAACCACCCCCTCCCCCTTCCAGTCTCCTCTTCTTTCTTCTTCTGCACACAGTATTCCTGTTTTTAGCTTTTATGTTCAGAAAAACAGAAGAGCTGGCAGAAGGTCCCCCAGGGGACATTCCTCCCTGGGCTTTCTGTGTCATGTGGCTTTTGTGAAGGTGCTCATTTGCTCTGCCGAACCCTAGGGTGGACCCATTGACAGCCAGTCAGACACACACAGACAGCTAGGCCACAAGCTCCTCTCCTCCTCTCCCCTATAGTCGACGCGATCCATACAGTAGCAGCCGGGCTGAATCCTGTCACCTGCATATTACCAAGCCGCTCGTTAGAGCTAGCCGTGTTTATTAGGCAGGTCTGCGGGCTGAGATAGTCGGGAGAGGGCTGCAAGCACAGGGAGAAACTCTGTAATTGAGGTGGTTGAGTCCATCATGGAGTAATTACACTGTGCTGGGTGCCGTAATGCCTTGTTTTGAGAATACACGGCCGTGTGAGAATACGCGGTGTGTGGGGCCTAATGAGTCTGTGCGTTTAACCCAGCAGGCGGTAAAGATAGTGTGTGTTATTGTGAGACAGGAAGAAGTGCCATAACCAGCTCCAACACCTCAGCTGTGATGGGAGGGCTAATTAAGGAGTGTGCGCGCCTGTGTGTGTGTGTGTGTGTGTGTGCGTGTGCATGTGTGTACACATACCAGACATATTCAGACTGGTTGGACATCTAACGACCAGCTACTGTAGCCAGCTAGGCCTGAGTTTAGACACAGCTGAGCCATGATGCTGCAGTGTAGCGTTAAACACACACACACACACACACCAGCAGTGCCCTGCCAAACACAGCAACAAACGGGCTGCATTTGATCCACAGTGAAACATACATTGGCCTTGGCTGAGTTAGTGTGTGTGTGTTGATCTGAGTATAATATTTCTGTAGCCTCAGCAGAGAGAGCATAAATAGTCTCTCACTGAGGGAAGAGGAGGAGGAAGGAGATGAGCGAAGAGGGAGGGAGCGATGAAAGGAGACAGTGGAGAGCAAAGGGGGGGGGGGGAGGGAGAGGAAGGGATTTGGGGGGGGAGAGAGAGAAGAGGGGATAAAGGAGGATAAAAGAAGGAGGGGGTAGGGAAGGAGAATGTAACGGGGCGTGTGGTGGGCTGACAGCCTGATGGAATGTGGAACTCTAGAGAAGAGTTCCGTGTTAAGGCATGTCAGGCCTGCGTGTGCGTGCGTGTGTGTTTCCTATTCTAGAAATATCCTCTACAGACAGGCACACTGGGACAAACAAAAGCTAGCTGACTTACAAACCCAGACAGACAGAAAGGAGCCTCTAGCACACACACACCTAAACACACACACACACATTTAGCCACCCTGTCTGGTATACCTGTACACAGTGGGGGACACAATCTCACTCCAAAACATACTTTGGCAAACACACACTCTGTATGCATGCGATCAGCCAGTGTGGAGCATCCTTGGCCCCGCGGGCAGAGCGTGGTCTTTCTGCTCGAGTACGCCTGCAAGAGCGTGACCCACTTCCCCCCCCCTGGACAACCAAGCCTGGCTCTGCCTCTGAAGGCCCCACATGAACCCTGGGTCTCGCCTGGGACTCCTGCCCGTCTCGAGCCTCTCATCTGTGGGGAGAGCTCCCCGCTGACTCCCACCATCCAGATGTGCGTGTGGGCCTGTGGTTCCTGACAGGCAGGGTGTGAATAGACAAAGCCGTTTGTATGGAGACAGTGGTGTCAGTCTCTTCACAGTGCTGAAGGCCCTTGTGCTCTGAGAGGGCTTCCAGTTAAGCCTCCCTGCCTCTCTCTGCCTCCCTGCCCCTCTCTGCCTCCCTGCCTCTCTGCCTCCCTGCCTCTGCCTCCCAGTCTTCCCTCCCAGTCAAGCTGTCTTTAAGTGATTTCTGCTTCAGAGGCTATTTGTGTTCTAGGATCACTCTATCTGAAGAGCTTTACAACTGCTCTCGCTGTGTGTGTGTGTGTGTGTGTTTACAACTCAACAAAAGTGTCTTTCTTCAGACGTCGATCCACATCATCAATCTCGTAGCACGCATGTGCTGCCCTGGCCCTGACACTGCTCTGGACTGCTCCATATTAAAGACGCAGTCAAAAACAAACCAAAAAAAACAAACAGTCGGATTCATCGGAAGCAGCAAATAACTGATGCAAAATGCAGGATGGAGGGAGCACACAGGGAGGAAACGGGCTTTGTCGTCCCCCCGATATCAAGGCTCTCAAGATGGCAGCTCGGAACGTAAATGTCTGGGGGCTGGCCCGGCCTGGCCTGGCCTGGTTAGTAGTGTTTCCCTGAGCTGACCTTCTGTCTCTACCAGTCTCACTGCAGAAGCACAGGGCTGACACCCATACTGGAATGCTGAACAGTGCACCAAGAGACAGGAGCTGGCCACACAAGGTCACTCAAAGGACTGCAGCTTTGTGAGTGAGTGAGTGAGTGTGTGTGTGTGAGAGAGAGACCGCCCGGCTAGCCTGGTGTAGGTGAGTCAGTGTCTTATAGCTGTTGGACTTGGGAGTTGGCAAAGGTAGAGGGAGTGGCTCAGGCTATCTGTGTCGGGGTGTGTGGTGTGTATATGTGTGTGTGTGTGTGTGTGTGTGTAAGGGCGGGTGGGGGGAGTGTACAGGAAATAGGGTGACTGACCTCTTGACGTCAGGAGGGAAGGAACAGGAGGGGCGGCTGGCTTGACAGCACTGGGGCTGTCAGGAGGATCACATCATGTGGGCCATGGACTGGCACACGCACGCTCATTCCTTCAGCGGCAGAAACCATTGTGCAACACTGTGCCACATCTTAACCAACAACGCAGTGACACGGACAGGAGCCCATTTGTGGCTTTACTCAGCTCAGCTGTGTGTGAAATACCAGAGCCCTGGGCCATGTTGACGCATTGTGTGTGTGTGTTTGACTGAGAGAGGTGTGTGTGTGTGTGTGTGAGAGAGACAGACAAATGGTGAATGAGTGTGTGTGTGTGTGTGTGTGTGTGTGACTCACAGGCAGCCTCGCAACTAAAAGTCCTCCACCAGAGCTCACAGGCCATTGAAGGCAGCAGGGCTCCAGCCCAGTTCTGTGTGTGTGTGTGTGTGTGTGTGTGTGTGTGTGTGGTGGCATCATTGTTGTACCAACCAGGCCCTGCGGCATCCTATTCTTTCAGCTGCCCTGCCTACTCCATGAATAGTGCAGGGTGGGTATGTGTGTTTTGAGCGCTCTGCATCCATGATTGAATGACCTGGCCCATGGGCATCTCCTAACCCCCGTCAACCACATGCTATCCCACCAAGCGCTCTCATTAACACACACACACATTTACACACACGGAGACCTCGACCTGGATTTCAGCACCAGGGTCCAATGCGTGGTGGAGGGCTTCTATTGACCAGATGAATGCGTGTAGCACGAACATTACATCCACTGAGGCGAGGGTCCTGTCATGGAAGCAGCCTTTCTGATATGGAGTGGCATTGTGGACGGATCGTCCATGCATTATCACACACACAGGAGAGAACGAGAGTGCGTGGCCGGGGGAAAGGGAGGCCGGGCAAGACGGAGGCCCTGTCGAGAGCGGAGCCACCGAGCGAGGAGAGGGGGACGGGAGAGGGACGATTCCCGAATTGGGAAAGCGAGAGAGGGATGGGGAGGGAGGAGAGGGAGGGGGAGGGAGGAGAGGGAGGGGGCGCGGGTGCGTGTCCCACCTGGAGACGTGAATGTGGGAGCCCTCTCGGCCGCAGACCCGAGGTTCTAATTTCCTGTTTTGCATCTGATTAGCCGTTGTCAGTGCCAGATGCGTGGCACTCTCCCGCTAGTGTTATAGGAGTGAGACATATAAGGTAGTGTGAGACTGGTGTGTGTGTGTGTGTCTGAAGGTGTGATTTCTGACTCACAGGATCCATGGTGAACAACCCTTGAGAGAGCTGTGGTTGTTCTGACAGAGCACTCCGAATCTGGCTCCGTCACACGCGCACGCACAGTTTGCATATGTATGCGCACTCCTAGGTCAATGAGTTACAATTCCGTTCCCCCTGTCAGGGGTCTGGGGCAAGCATGTCGTGTGTGTGTGTGTGTGGCTGCACGTGTGTGACTGCGTGTGCGCAGGCAGGAAACATCGATGTGTGCTGGGGATGTGTAGCTGCAGGCGCTGTGGCCAGGCTAACAGAGCATGGAAAAGAACACAGATAATCAATACCCCTGATCCATTACACAAAAGACTACTACTGTGTGTGTGTGTGTGCGCGCGTGTTACATGTGTCGCACCCACTCTGATCCTAGCATGACATGAGGGGAGGACGCTGAGTTCCCTGTGGTCTCCGAGTGGGAAGATCAAGGTGCATCATGGGGGTTGTAGTTCTGAGGCGCCAGGGGAACACTGGGTCGTTGTCCCTGGGGAGAGGGATGAGTGGCGCAGTCAGCGAGTTCGGGAAAGGGGCTCCAAGGGTGCGGACTCCCTTGAACACAATTTGACTTCCTGTCCCGCCCCTGTGGGACTTCCTGTGGCTCATTGTTTCTGAGCGGGCTCAGTGAGAGCAGGAAAAACCAGGGGGGGTCACACCTCTGTCTTCATCAACCAATAGGATTGGCTGTAGCTGTCGTCACGGCTGTAGCTGTCGTCAGGGCTGGAGCTGTCGTCACGGCTGGAGCTGTCGTCAGGGCTGGAGCTGTCGTCACTGCTGTAGCTGCGCTAGCATGTTTGGAACTTGGAATATCCCTGCAGTAGACCAGCCGAAGTTGTCTTCATATTGTGTGTGGTGTGCATGCTCAGCAAGGTGTGTGTGTGTGTGTGTGTGTGTGTGTGGTGCATTTTTTTCTGGTGTGTGTAAGTAATGTTTGCATGCAGGTGTGTGTGTGCGTGTGTCAGAAAGGATTAGCCATTTAGCAGGACTCTAGCTGCTTACTACGCTTACTACTAAGCAGTGCTTAGTGAGCCTCTTTTAATGGGATCCTTATCTGAGAGTTTTCATGGGATCTGGGTCTATGTAATATGCATGTCACCACGCGCACACACACACACGTAGCCCCCAGCCTCTCATTTGAGTCGTCGACAGTAATTGCGAGCTTCCATTGAGCTTGTCTGCCTGTTCTCCACGCCTCATTTCTGTTAACGTGGACTTGGAGGAAACGGGGAGTCCTGCTTTGTTGAGCGCTTGATTCTGTCTCATCCAACGCTCCCCCTCCACTCCAGACCCCAGCTTGTATCTGCACTCTCTCTCTATTCTCTTCCTTCACCACTCTCGCTACCCCCCCCCCCCCCATCCTCCCTTTCCCGCTCTCTCTGAACTCCCATGTTCTGTATTTAACAGCTGGCACCAAGACCTCTCTGACACCCCCATGTCATCTTTTTAGCGGCCTCAACAAGTCGGCACGCACACAACACACACACACACGCGCGCGCGCACACACTTCTGCTGCAGCTTATATTACCTACCTCTGTGGTTCAGTGGGTGACAGCTGTGAGTGCCCTCCTCCCACACACACTTTGTGTATCACCTGCCCCCCCCCCCCTCTTGTGAGGAGAGGGCAAGGTTGGGGCAGCTGTCCTGCATCTAGCCTCTAGCCTGCACCTAAAACATATTGTGTCCAAACTTTGCCGTGTGTGTGTCCGTGTCCGTGTCCGTGTCCAGAGGGAGTTGGGTGCGACGGAATGGAGGTCCAGGGCGGCTTGACTCCACCAGGGCCGGACTGGCCTGCATCTCTGTATCTGGGTCAGCCTACTTCTGTCTGACTGGCGGGTTTCTGTTAGAGAGAGAGAGCTCAGAGAAGAGGCTTGACTGGCTCTCTGCTTGTGTACGCCGTCCTCCCCTCAGCCCTCTCAGTCTGACATCATCCTCCCCACCCCTTGTTCCAGACACACGGTGACATCACCATTCCCCCCCGCCCCCCCACACTCCCGGTAACCCAGGGCGACTGCAGCAGCTGGAGAGGGACTTTAAAGCTGGTCAGACAGGGAGTTGGTGGTGGGTGGTCAGTGGACGGTGACACAGGAAATGGGGTTCCACCCTCCTCTCTCGCTCTCTCTCTCTCCCCCTTCTCTCGCTCTCTCTGTCTCACGCTCTATTCTCTATTTCTTTCTCTCTCTTTGCCTCTGTCCCTCTATTTCTCTCTCCCTCTCTCTCCCGCCCCCCCCCCCCCCCACCTGATGCCGTTTCCTGCCTCCCTCACACTTCCACAGGAGGGGGGGAGGGGACTTCCCCTCTTCTGTTCTCCTGAAGCCACAGAGGATGAGGGGAGCACCCCGACCAGAGAAGCATTCTGATTGGTGGGGGCAGGTTTTGGAGGTCAGAGGTCACCACAGGCAGACGGGTTGGGACTGGATCAGCTGTGGCTGTGGGACAGTCCTCTGGTGTGTCACTGAGGCTGGTAGAATGCCACGACAGCTTAGTCAGTACGCACCCCCCCCCCCACACACACACACACACACACGTACACAGGGAGATTACAGGAGCTAGACAGACGGTCTCTGATAAAGTCTGCAGGAAAGACGGGCTTTTTCTTCTTTGGCCGTGCTCCAGGTGTAGGGATGGAGAGAACAAGGGAGGGAGGAGAGAAACGGAGTGGTATACTGGGTGAAACAAAGGTAGGGAGTATGGGAGAAAGGAACAGAGAGTGTGTGTGTGTGTGTGTGTGAGAGAGAGTTGGAGAGAGAGAGAGAATGTGTGAGGCGAGAAAGGGAGCAAATGTGTGTGTGTGTGTGTGTGAGAGAGAGAGAGAGAGAGAACGTGTGAGGCGAGAAAGGGAGAGACTGAGAGACAGAAGGAGAGAGACTGTGTCTGCGTGAGAGACAATCACCAGGGGGATGTTCTCTCTCTCCTCTTTCCATCACCAGTTGGAGGACACAGTTAAATGACTGCTATTATGAAACTGCTCCTAATTAACCCTCGTGCTGCCTTCGGGTCACATGACCCAAAGGTTCATAACGAACCATCGTTGTGTTTACCCAATTTTACCCAATACAAAAACAAATACAAATAATTTTCTTTTAACCATTCCAATGTGGGGGGTCTGAGACAGCCCGACAGTTAAAAGAAAATGCTTCACTTTGTTTTTGTATGAGGTAAATTTGTCGCAATACGACGGTGGGTCACAATGACTGATGGGTCAGAATGACCCGAAGATAACACAAGGGTTAAGCAGTAAAAAGTGATATCCATCTCCTCTAACCAGCCTGCTCTCAGAGGACTGTGTGGGTATGTGTCCCTGGGTGTGTGTGTGTGTCTATGGGTGTGTGTGTGTGTGTGTGTACCTGGGGGTGTGTGTCAATGGGTGTGTGTGTGTGTGTTGATGTATTTGTATGTGTGCCACCAGAGGAAGTGAATGGACAATGTGATAACCAATAGGATCTCTGTGCTACTCAAGCCTGTACAGACGCTGATAGCAGCATGCCGGCCGCACTGCTGGACACACACACGGACACACACACACACGGACACACACACACACCCTGCCCTTGAACTGCAGCTTAGCAGTCACAATACACCATCGTCTCTGTGTGTTCACGTTGGTCTCTATCTCTCTCTCATCGTCCCCCTCTCCTGTCGTCTGCAGACTCCCAGCGCTCCCACCTCTCCTCCTTCACCATGAAGCTGATGGACAAGTTTCACTCCCCGAAGATCAAGAGGACGCCGTCCAAGAAGGGCAAGCAGCTGCAGCCCGAACCGGCCGTCAAGAGCACTGAGAAACCTGTCAACAAGGTGCGTGTGTGTGCAGGGCTCTAGAGTGCGACCAAAATGTGTACGGGTGCGACTAAATTTTTTCCTAGGTCGCACCGGTGCACCTAACCTCCTCGCATCCGCTGTCTCTCCACAAACGAAGCGTTTGTTATCCTAAAACGGAACTGACACTCATGGTTGGATCATATCGTGGTCTAAACCAATCAGAGACAGAGATGGGGCGGGTCTTTGCCCGCCCCAATCACACAGCTCCGTGCTGTGTGATTGAAATTACGACCTGAGCACCAGAGAGTCAGTTTAGCAGACATGGGCATTGTATGGCCTGCGGGCCATAACCGGCCACAGGCTGTCTCAATCCGGCCCGCGTGAGGTAAATCAAAAAATTAAAATAAATCAATGTGTTGAGCGGTAGTGAATATGTAGTCCTGAAAGACTACAGTGATCAGGCGATTTACATATGTGCACTTGCGCAACCTCACCGACAGGAGAGTTAGCTGTTGGTTAGCCCTCGAAAATGAAAAACTTTGCCACTGATAAACTTTTAACAAGACATGGACTTCTAAGTATCTGTTTACTGAGGTCAAAGTGAAAGCTGTGAAGAAAAAAAACTAACGCGGACATAATAAGAACTTGACTGATTCAGTGGGCGCGGGCTGATGGTTTGCTAGTTGAACTGCAGACCCTGCAAAACAACTTTTCAGTGTTTGTGAAGATTAACTGGTTACAAATAAAATGAAACACTGTTGTTGTTGTTTTATACTGTTTATTACTTCTATAATCTTTCCTATTTTACCTACACCAAAATCGAAAATATTTATATAAATATTTACAGAATATCCTTATTCTTCTGATAACCAGTAGCAGCTAATCAAAATATATACTTTACTGCTTTTTACAATGGGAGAAAATGAATAGTGAGCAAATTGATGAGGCCCTCCAACACATTTCAGGTTTCTCATGTGGCCCCTTGTAAAAATGAATTGCGGACCCCTGAGTTACGAAGCTGGGCCATGGAGCTAACCCATGGAGCTAGGATTTTGATGCTAGGGAGAGTGTGGCAAGATGATTTAGCCAAGGCCATAGGGCAAGAAGGCCAAATTACAGGTGTTGGCCATCTGAAGGGCATGCGACAGCAAGGTGGGACCCGCTATAAGACTTTGGGCCATGAAATGTTAGGTCTCAGTTCAGGGAAGCACTTTTAAACAGTAGCACTTTCTATTTTGAAATGTTTTATTTTGCTTAAAATGTTTTAGTTTGGTAGCTCAGTGAAGCACTTAAAATATTTATTTTTATATATATATATATATATATATATACAGTATGATTGTGCTTCAAATAAAAAAAATATTTACCTACACCTTATTCTTGTTTAAGATCATTTACATAATATATATGAATGTATATGGAGCGTGATAAAAAGGTGACCTTGAAATTGTGGCGACGCAAGGAAAAATTTGGGTGCACCTAAATGTTGTGCTGGTGCACCTAAATAAAAAAGTTAGGCGCACCAGTGCAACCAAGGCAACAAGTTAGTCTGGAGCCCTGGTGTGTGTGTGTGTGTGTGAGGGCGGGGGGGGGGGGAGCACTCTCCCACTTAGTCCTGTTGATCTATTTTTACATTTAGTTTTCTGTATCTGTGTGTGTGTGTGTGTGTTTGCATCTGTTTGTGTGTTTCCTGTGGTTTGTCCAGTAGAAGACAAACAAAGTACAAGTCTATAGAAACACCCACTCTGCAGGCCGCGAGGGGTTCGGAGAGCGCCAAATGTGGCTCCATTTCAGACCCAATTCATTGATAGAGAGAGCCCTGCATGGCTCCATTCCAGACGAGTTCAGATTCCAGAGAGCACTTATGTCAGGCTTGTTGCAAAAGCATCTTACAGCTTGTGTCCGGTATTCTGACCTGCGTGTGTGTGTGTGTGTGTGTGTGTGTCTGCGCGTGTGCAGAAGGTGAGTCGTCTGGAGGAGCAGGAGAAGGAGGTGGTGAGCGCCCTGCGCTACTTCAAGACCATTGTGGACAAGATGGTGGTGGAGAAGAAGGTTCTGGAGATGCTGCCTGGATCGGCCAGCAAGGTTCTGGAGGCCATCTTGCCTCTGGTCCAAGCAGAGGCCCGGATCCAGCAGAGGTGGGTCTAAAGCTGGGTGAGAGTCCCGTACGATCTAGTAGCGCCTCAGATCCTTGAGGTTGAACCTCTGCGGAACTTTCTACATTCCCTGTTTGGATGTCGCTTTGGTTTAAAGCTGCCCTGTGCTTGATCTGGGCCTCGGTCCTGGCCTTGTCTAGTCAAGAACATGCACAGGTGGGTCTAGGGAATCCCCTATGACCTGGTCCTGGGGGAATAGACTTACCGCACAGGTGGGTTGAGTTACAATGTTTATGGTACCCTTGTGGAGCTCTGCGGGGAGGGAGGGGGGGGTTGTTTTCATAGGGGAGGGGGGTGTAGGTTGGGGGGGATAGAGGATAGGGGCCTCCCAATGTGATGATACCTCCTAGTATTACCTGAGGCTAAAAACCAGGTCCTGACAAGAGGAAGTTGTTGTTTCAACACTTGGGATCCTGTTGAGAATCGAATGAGTTCCTCAGAGCACGGAGGATTAAGAGAATGGATAGGAAGTCGGGGAACCTGCCTAAGCAAGTCACACAGGGCTCTTCCCGGACCACCGGAAAAAAACATTTGGAATAAGAGGAGTTAAAACCACAGTGGAATTGTCTCTCGAAATGACATCATGACACATACCGCCCACAGGCTTCCTGTGTAGTTTAGTCAAGGACAGCTCAGTTTATGTCATCATCAGGAACGTGTATATAGTGTATGTGTGTGTGTGAGAGGAGAAGGAGGAGGAGGGGAGGTGGGGAAGCTGGGTGAAGAATGGGTGAAGAATGTGTCCCCTCGCACTTCGCAGCTAGAGCCTCCCCTTTCAGGATGGACGCGGACGAGGTGTGTGAGGATGCGGCCCTCCTGCTGACGAGAGGGGGCATGTTAGAACGGCTCCCTCCTCACCTCCTCCTCTCCGTCTTCCGCTGGCTCTCGCTCTCTCGCCTGCGTGTCTTGCGAGAGTTAAGGGCGGCCCGCTTGGCATCCCAAGGCTTGTGTCGACTTTGCATTTAATTACAGGTACGGTTCGATTGATGGAGTAGAAAGGGATAGATTGACGGTAAGATGGATGGGCGGCGAGAGCGATGGATATGCGATTGGAGACGGTCTTTCATTCACCTGACGGATTGCTGAGCATGTGACCTTGGTGTCTCATGCCCCAGCTACAACCCCTCCCACCCCCATACATGACATACCTGAAGTCAAACAAAGGCCCCGTCTAACATCTCTAATCAATCGCTTAGCCTAACTGCTATTCTGAGTGGCTGCTAACCGCTAATCGGACTGCTAGCCCCTCTGCTAGCCTAAGCTTCAGCCCCGGCTGGTTTAGACATCAGCCTGGATCGAAACGGAGGAGGGATCTTCCAGCTCGAGAGGATGAGTCAGTGACGGCGTGTTCGGACTGGCCCCGACCACGACGCCCTAGTGCAGCCCCGTTCCCAGCCCTCGGCCCGGTCCCAGCAGCACCTCAGCCCTGCGGCCTCTCTCTCTCCCCAGCACCACACCTCTGCCCTGGGAAGCCCTGGCTCTCTGCCTCCTTGTCCTGGTCCAGTTGTGTCCCCAGCGCCACACGCCGCCGCCTTCTCCAGCTCCTCTTCGCCTCAGAGGAAGCCGGGGAAGCGGAACATGGCTGTAGATGTCTCTGTATTCCAAATGCGTGATGACTCTTGTATTCCAAGTCTAGGAAGTCTAACATCTTAACGTCCTCCCCCCGTCCCCCTCCCCCCCCCAGCTCGGCACTGTCCTCCTGTCACAACCGTGTGTACCAGAGCCTGGCCAATCTGATTCGCTGGTCAGACCAGGTGATGCTGGACGGCATCGACCTGGAGGACAAGGACAACGTGGTCGCAGTCACCACGGTGATCAAGGCCGTGCTTGACGGCGTCAAGGTGAGAGGCGGTGAAATCGTCTGAGGGCGTCGACCTTTGTACCGCCGCATGCGTGTGCGTTTATGTGTGTTAGTGAGGGAGGGATCTTGAGCCATGGGACCCTGAACTGGATCCACCCACACACACACACACACACGCATATAAATCAGAAGTTCCAGATCTGACTGAGAAGGTTGTTGATGAATGTGTGGTTGACAGGAGCTGGTGAAGCTCACCATAGAGAAGCAGGAGCAGCCTTCACCCACCATCCCCATCAAGCCCCCTGCCCCTGCCACTGCTCCTGAGAGGTGAGGGAAACACCCTCCCCTAAATACTGTACACACACCACACACACACACACTTACAGGCCAACACTATCACAGGACATCTCTTATCAACAAATCTTAAACGCACCCTCTCTGTCTGTCTCTCTCTCTGTCTCTCTCTCTGTCTGTCTCTGTCTCTCTCTCTCTCTCTGTGTCTCTCTATCTCTGTCTTTCTCTCTCTCTCTCTCCTCCAGCTCGTCAGAGTTGCCCCTCACTGAGCTGGAGAAGGAGATCCTGAGTAAGACCACGCCCCCGGCCACGCCCAAAGGCGCGGCGGCCCACTCCGCAGAAGAAGACGTGGCCCCGCCCAAACCCCCCCTCCCCGGGGCCAAGATGGCGGAGCTCAGGTAAGGGCAGGAGGGAGGAGGCGGGGAGAAAGAGACATCTGTGGTTCAGGGTCCCGTTTCAACAGGCCACTCTCCCTTTCCCCGTGATCGCCGACTGAGCCAGGGAGATCGTCCTGCTTCCTCATGCTATTTCTCGAACTTCCTGTTTCAACGTGTCTCAATGAGTGTGGCTCTTCTTCTTTTTTCTTTTTTTCACGGTCTACGGTTCGCCGTGGAAACAGAAGTGAGCCCCCCCCCCCTGGTTTCCTCTTGTCTGTGGTCACAGCAGAAGTGGCTAATTTAGTTGTGCGGTCGCGAAACCTTTGCTTATGCCGCACCTCTCGACTTGAGAAATTCACTTGAAAGGCTTTGAGACAGGAATATATCTGTGGCTGTAAGCACTCCATAGAAATAAACCTGATGAACAATAAGGCAGTCAGTTGAAGTGTGTACATGGGGTGTTTGACAAGGCCGTTTTGAGAATGGCGAGCGAGAACTTCCTTGTTGTCACCAGGTTCCAATCCTTACCCCGAGAGAAGCTATCAGTCTTGGTGTTTGTACTTTGTGTTTGGTGGGCAGCCCTTTCTATTTCTCTTTGTTTTCTCTCTCCCTCTCTTTCTTTCTCTCTCTTTTCTCTTTGTATCTATCACTCTGTCTCAAATTCTATCTTCATCATGTTCTCTGGTTTCCCTCCTCCCTCTGTGTCGTCACGGTAACAGAGCACAGTTGAGTGCTGATGCTGCCCAGAGGAGACCCTCCCAGAAGGACAAGTATGTCAGCCAATGGGATCGCCCCTCTGCATCATGAGATCCCACCCCCTTTATGACATAACCCCACCCCCCATAATGCATCCTGATTGGTGGAGTGCTTTATCTCTGCATGACAGAGTCCCCCTAGTTTGCGTCTTTGCATCGCGGCGCACACTGAAGCACTTCCACCCAATCAGGAGCCTGATCAGTGCATGAGTGTGTGTGACTGACCAATCAGAGTCCTCCTTGCTGTGTCCTTCATGGCTCATTGTGATCTGGCATATTCACTTGACCGTGTGTTGAGGTTGGGTTTGAGATTGAAGCCTGTTGTTGCCAAGGATGATAGAAGCCCAGACTCACTGCTATCATCAGGCTACCATCCATCTCTCGAACGTGTGTGTGTACGTGTGTATGTGCGTGTGTCAATGCATATGTGTGCACATATGTATGATCATACACAACATGCTTCCCAATTAACTCCTCCATGGTCAAAGTACTTCTAGTCCACACTCACCATGACAATCCAGGGAATAGGACAATTCTAACATTTTAAGCGTCTCTCTTGTCTTGTCTCTCTCCCCCTTTTTCTCCTCTCCTCTCTTTCTGTCCTTCCTCCATCCCCCGTTATCTCCCTCTACCCTCCCTCCCCCCATTTCTCTCTCCCCTTCATCCCTGTCCCCATCTTTCCCTCCCTCCTCCACAGCCCTCCCCCGGCGCTGCCCCCTAAGAAGCGCCAGTCCGCCCCCTCGCCCACCCGGGTGGCGGTGGTGGCCCCCATGAGCCGGGGCTCTAGCCTACCCTGCAGCGTGCACCGACAGGTAGGACTACACCCCAGCTACCATGACCCCTAGCATATGGGTAGAAATACACCCCAGCTACCATGACCCCTAGCATATGGGTAGGACTACACCCCAGCTACCATGACCCCTAGCATATGGGTAGGACTACACCCCAGCTACCATGAACCCTAGCATATGGGTAGGACTACACCCCAGCTACCATGACCCCTAGCATATGGGTAGGACTACACCCCAGCTACCATGACCCCTAGCATATAGGTAGGACTACACCCCAGCTACCATGAACCCTCGCAGTCTGGTAGGGTAAAATGGCACACAGATAGGTAGGACTATGAGCCCACAATGCACTGTGGCAGGAACCACAACCCTGACAGACTAGCAAAGTATGGCAGGTCAACACAGAATGCATCACCTAGCTTTTAATGGACGGTGTCTATGTGCCTTGTGTGTGTTCTCTCTCGTGTGTGTGTGTGTGTGTGTGTGTGTAGCAGCAGGACTACGAGCAGGAGTATCTTCAGAGGCGTTTCTCGGGGGGCAGCCAGTCGTACGGGGGCGACTCCCCCCGCCTGTCCCCCTGCGGGAGCATGGGCAAGCTGAGCAAGTCGGACGAGCAGCTGTCCTCCATGGAGCAGGACAGCGGACAGTGCTCCCGCAACACCAGCTGTGAGACCCTGGGTAGGCCCACAGCACACTGCACACTCACTGCCCTCAGGGCACCGCAATCAGGCACACGCTCACAAACTCCCATACATTGTATACAGTGACTCACACACACACACCCTTCCAAGTAGAGTTATGGCAGACAGTCGCACACACGCGTGCGTCCTTTCACTCGCTGACAAACTCGCACACGCACACTTACACACAGGCCCACTGACACACTCACCCACTCACTTTGTCTCTGGCCAAAGAAGATATCTGAAGAACTTTCACTTTCCTTTTTCCCAGACATATGATGCCCTATTGAACCAGAAATATAAAAACAAGTTCAGAACTCTCTCTCTCCCCCCCTCCCTCCTCCCTTCCTGTTCCAGACAACACAGAAAACTACGACCCGGACTATGACTTCCTCCACCAGGACCTCTCCGTGGGGGACCACCTGCCCCCCGCCCCTGTGGGGGGGTGCCTGAGCCCCCTCCCGGAGTCCCACAGCGAGTCCTCCTCCCCCGTCCCCGGCCAGCTCCCCTCGCACCCCCGCTTCAGCGCCCCGCCCCCCCAGCACTCCGAGTACTGGAGTCCTCAGCCGCAGGGGGTCCCCGGGGGGGGCGCCCACCCCCTCTCCTCCCGTAGGAGCGCGCCCCCCGCCCTCCCTCAGAAGAAGCGACGCAGCGCCCAGGTGTCTCCCTTCCCGGACGGCGGCTCGCGGCTCCTGTACGAGCGCTACCCGTCGCAGTACGACAACCTGTCGGAGGAGGAGATGCTCGCCACGCCGCCGTTCCCGCTCTTCACGCCGTCGCCGAGCAACGGCGACGTGTTCGTGGTGCAGTACGAGACTGGCGACGTGCCCACCAGCCCCCCGCCCCTCCCCGAGAAGAAGGCCAAACACAGTGAGTGGAGGGAGGGAGGAACAAGAGTGTGTGTGTGTGTGTGTGTGTGTGTGTAGAGAGACAGGAAGCAGACTCCAGGATTTGCACAATGGGCCTTGGTTCTGAGGGCATACAGGGCAAACTATGTCATGTCCTGCCAAGCTACTGTATGATGTCATGCTATGATGTAACTACCCCTGGAATGTCATTGTTGATGGAAAAAGTTAGCACTTAGTTCAAAATCCAAACTGACGATGTCATCTGTATAGATAGCTTACAGGCCGGGCCTTGCCATAGTCAAAAGCACATGGCATCTGCTGTATTTAGGTTAGTTGTGTTGCCGACCTTGATTTACCTCACGGTTTGACCAATCATCATGCAGATGATGGCATCCCAATCACTTTTTATCGCAAAGCTAGTCAGCTTAAAAGCATGTTAGTGAGCGTGGGTGTATATCAGAGGAGTAGGTTTATTTTCAAATGTGGGTAGGACAGCTTTTTTAATAACGGAGAATGAGGTTGTATTAGATTTTTTTTTTTATAGGGAGGGGGGGGCAGATTTGGCCACTGGAGGGTGCTCTGCCAGGCTGACTGTGTGTGTGTGTGTGTGTGTGTGCGCGTCCCAGTCCTACAGTACATGCAGTTCGTGGAGGACTACTCGGAGCCCCAGCCCTCGGTGTTCTACCAGACGCCGCAGAACGAGAGCATCTACGAGCAGCGCAACAAGCGCTTCCAGGAAGTCTACGGCTTCAACGACTCCTTCTCCAGCACCGACTCTGTCCACGAGCCCCTGCCGCCTCCTGCCCTGCCGCCCAAACAGAGACAGCTGGTGAGTGTGTGTGGGAGAGTGACTGTGAAATGTATAGGAGTGTGTGTGTCCTGTCCTCAGCACCCCACAACAGGGAGATGCGATGATCACCCACTCTGCTTCAGGTGCTACACCGGTCGGATCCGGTTGTGGTGCCGCAGGTCGCCCGTCTCGCTCTTGAAGTGAAGATGTTCATTAGTAAAGATCACACTGAGGTTCTCATCCAGGTCCCTTACTAACATGGGCTTCATGCCAGGAGAGCGATTACATATCCAACACCTGGAGCACCGAGGACGTTCAGGGCCCCTTAGGAACAACCAAGATCAGCTCCCAAGCTGCCATGCTGGAGAGGAGTTATGGTCGTGAGGCCAGAGGTTGTGGGTTTGAATCCCCCAGGAGAAGCATGCAGTCAGAATGGCTCCCCAGAGAAGAAGGGGCCTGCCTGGGTCACTGCCAAGCAGCCAACCAGCTCCCTGGACCAGATGTCCAAAGGACAGGACTCCTATGTCTCCCTGAACTATGATTGGCCAGAAAGGACAGATGTCAGACATGTTTGTGTCTCTGATTTGTCTGTTGAAGACAGAGGGGGCGGGGGGGGGGGGGGGGGGGGGGGGGGGTTGGTGGTATGTGGAGCCTGGCCCGAACCTGAACTACATTCCTCTTCTAATCCTCATCAATTCTCCCTGCCATGTTATCTTGTTATCCTCCTAGTCTCTCTCTCACTCTCTCTCTGTCACTCTCTGTCTCTCTTCTCTCTCGCTCTCCCTCTCCCTCCAGCTTCCTCTGAGGTGTGTGTGTGTGTGTGTGTGTATGGTAGTCAGTAAGGCAGATAAGTCTTTATCTGTGCTGAATCAGATCCCCCCCCCCCTCAGTCTGCCCCTACTCTGCCCTGAGCTGCCCTCCAGGTTAATAGTGAGCAATGTGTCTGTCTGACAATGCATCCTGGGGGCAGGGGTGGGGGGGTCAGATGAGATCGATGTCAGATGAGTTTGATTGGTCCACTAGCCCTCACGTCAACCTGGCATAGGCAGAGAACAAAGGACTGGACCATCATCTGGCCTCGCCTGTCAACTCTTGAATCTGTCACTGTCCCCATCTGGGCATTACATGATTGTGGCCTGGTGACCAAGGTGGCTGCTGGGTAATAAGGTCAGGGTTAGCCTACTGAGCCTACGTTCTAATTCCCGGGCTTGTTAGTCAAGTATTATCCAACTGAGTGTGGTTCGGGAGGGATTTAGAAGGGCAGGCTTAGCCCAGATTCGGGGGGAAAACTCCCAGTGTGCCGATCACGGAGCACAGGAGGGGAACAGAGACAGCGAGATGAAGGGAAAGAGAGAGAGAGAGAGGGAGACGGAGCGTGAGAGAGGTGGATGGCTTCCGGGCGAGGGAGAGATTTTGGAAAGAGAGCTTGAATCGTTTCAACTTCATCCCCTGTTCTCCTTGTCCTCGTCTGTCCATTTCAATTCTTTTTTCCATCTCCTTCCGCCGAAGCGGCTGGCCGTGCCCCCTCGCCCCCCCCCCCCCCCCCCCCCCCCTGCTGGCTTGTGGGTAATCTGCTGTTGATGTTAGAGAGGTGATGAGGCGGCGGCCCAGCCCTATAAGCCAGTTAGCCCGGCCGCTAAGCCCGTGTTCCAGCCCAGCACGCTCGTCCGACTTGACACGGGGCTTTGGGCGTTTGGCGTGGCG
>NC_085031.1:4716530-4764030 GCF_963692335.1 Osmerus eperlanus
GGTTACCTAGTGGTACTGCAGAGCGAAAGACCCAACGAGACCCTCTGTTATGCAAACGCCTGATCCCCTCCCTCCGTCCTGCTTCCTCAACGGTCGTGTGTGTCCCCTCCTCTCTTCCCGTAGAGTGAGAGTGCCAACGACGAGGGCGGCGAGGGGGAGTACGTCAACCTGTACTCGTCCAGCCAGGCCAATGGGGAGCTCCCACTTCCCCTCAGAGTAAGTAGCTGACCCAATCAGCATCCAGGGACCAGTTCCATTTCTGACACGTAACCTGCATCCGTGAGTCCCAATCTGGGCCGATTCCATTTCGACCCACCCCAATCAGTTCTGGATGTAAACTGGAACACAGGCTGTGTCTCATTCCAATATAACGGCTGGTTGAATGAGGGGCCTGTTCCTATCCTGAATTGACTAGGCTCAAATGGGATCTCAATGCAGCCTAACCCCCCCCCCCCCACACACACACTCACAGCATGCAGGTGCTGGGATTGTGATAGGGGGCTTGTGATGCTGCTCATTGGGGAGATGTCTGTGTGTTGTCAAAGTATGGTCTGGCTGATTGAATGTCTGGCTGGCTGGATGACTGGCTGACTGAAAGAGCTGTGCTTCCAAAGTGTGTGGTATCATCTATTCCAACCTGGACTAAAGCTGCCTGCGCCGATTGTATGGCCTAGTGTGTGTGTGTGTGTGTAACTGACTGGGGATTTACTGTAACATGGTTCACTGGTTTCTAATTTTCCAACATTCCCCATAACAGCCTGTGTGTTTGTTTGTGTACGCCTGTGTGTGTAACATCTGGTTGGTGGCATGTTGTGTATCGGGGTTGGTCTGTACGTGTGTGTGTGTGTGTGTGCCCACTCATGTGTGTATATAACTCTTGGTGTCTGTTCTGCTCTTTTATCTACAAACGATTGGTGGATTTCACACATACATATCTCGTCATAGCCCTATACAGTAGTGTCATGTGACTTGATAAAGGCAGCATGTCACATGACAACTGCTAATACCCTGTAACTAGTGCATGGGATGAACCAGACCCTTAGATACCTCTCCTCATTGCATGGTCTCCTGTTTCACTAACACTACACCTGGTTACACATGATGTTACTCTCCACTCACCCTGATACATCTCTCCCTCTCTCTCACACTCACACCAGGAGCCAATCGCAGCTGATGATGTCCTTCAAGACTCCGCCCCTCAGATGCCGTCCTCCAATAGTAAAGAGGCTTTGGACAAGGAGAGGTATGAGATCAGGTGACCGTGCAGGGTGTAGTGTGTGACTGCTGACGTTAGACTCAAGACGCTAATCCTGCTAATGATGCTAGGTAACATGCTAGCATGCTAGTTTTAATCATGCTAGAACACGGTTTGTGTGTGTGGGCTTGAATATTGCTGAAATGCTAAAACCCTAAGTAAATGAGGCTAGGAAAAAGTGCGGTGGATTGCACATTGTGTTACACTGCTAGTCTTGGAAACAGAGGTGCTATTGGTGCCATTAGATTGAATTGTTTTTGCGAGCTGATAGCCAGCTAGATTAGGCTATATGGTTGTGGTGTAGCATGTTGTTTGTTTTTGATTTGTTTTATATATATATGTATTTGCAAGTGTGTTTGTGTGTTGTGTTTGTAGAAGGCAGAAGTCTACAGAGTCGGGCCAAAGCGACGAGGAGGAGGTGGACGAGCTCTCTCTCATTGACCATAAGGAGATTATGAGCAGGATTACACTAAAACAGGAGGTAACACACTCACTGATGTTACAGTATGCTACACACGCCACTGCTGATGTTACAGTATGCTACATGCTAACGTAGCCCCTTACATGGTGTTGGGATTTTTTTTTGGTCACAGTTGAATGACGTGAAGTTACATCAGTAGTACCTCATTCAATACAAAACACATGCATGGAGAGGCTGCTAGTCTGTTGGGATGTTCATTATCAGTTGACTTCCTGCTGCCTTCTAGAGGCAGTCCTGAGGAACTGCAGGGCAGGTTCTCCCTTCATTTCCTTTCTTTTTTCTGTTTGCTGCAGTCTGACAGGACTGTGTGTGTGTGAGAGAGAGTGAGGGAGATTGTCTGAAATTCTGTTCACTCTGCAAGGTCAGAGATGGGGAGGGAGGGATAGTGTGTGTGTGGGGGGGGGGGGTGAAGAGAAGGGGCGGTTTTAGCAACAAAGGACAGCTGTAGCTTTAAATGAAGGTACTACTGGGGTGATCTGCTGCTGTGATCAGCATGTGCCAGCTCTCCCTCCCTCTCTCTCCCCTCCCTCCCTCCATCTCTCTCTCCCTTCGTCAGGGAGGGTGGTGCGTGGCAGGGACGGTTGGGGGTGGACAGAGATGAGGGGAGCTGCATTTTGGGCTAGACTGCATTCCTGTTTTAATTCCTCATCAATGCTCTCTAACCCGCTCTCTCTCTCTTTTTCATCGCCCTTTGTTTCTCTCCGTCAGAACGATGATGGTCCTGACGTGAGGGCTGGATCAGGAGACATCCTGCTGGTTCATGCCACAGAGACCGACCGCAAAGGTACGCATCTCTCTCTCTCTCTCTCTCTCCGTCTCTCTATCTCTCACTCTCTTTCTCTCTCTGTGTCTCTCTATCTCCCCCTCTCAATCACTCTCTCTCTTTTGTTTCTCCCTCTCTTTCCCTCTCTCTCTCTAATCGGTTCATCCTTTATATATATATGCTACTGTGATTCTAGGTCAGCGTCTACTGTGAGCCTTGATTATAGATCAGAACCTGAGCTTGAGCTAGGCTCATTACTGAGTGAACATGAAGGGACTGATAAAATGAGCTCCTTCACCATATGGTTCTGTTTAACCCAGGATGAGGTTAGATAGTTATAGCTCTAGGCAAGTTGGACTCGCGTTATTTATTTTGTGTGTGTGGCCTGCCTCGTGAAATCCTGAAACGTGAAATGGTCAGAAGATGTTGTGTTTTCATCTCTGTGCCTGAAGCAGTGGACTGAACATGTGTTGTCCTCCTCTAGATCTGGTGCTGTACTGTGAGGCCTTCCTGACCACCTACCGGACCTTCATCACCCCTGAGGATCTCATTAAGAAGCTACACTACAGATATCCTTCACACCCGAAACCCCTGCAACTGTTCTGACAACCACAACTCAACCGTTTAGCAACAGTTTCAACTGTAATTCTGTACCAGAAGATGATTCGATCCATGTGTCCATTAGTGTTGGTGTGCATGACAACTGTCATGTCAGTGTTGAACTCTGAAAGGGAAGTGGTCTCAAGTAGCTAGCAGGGTTGCATGGGAAGATGTTCTTTTCCAGAAACTTCTGTCTGTTTACCTTGACCCCGGAGCACATACACCAGGTTCTGTCACAGCCCAGACACCTTCAAAAAGCGGGTCAGCAAGAACACCTTCTTCGTGTTGGTCCGCGTGGTGGACGAGCTGTGGTGAGTAGGAGCCTCCGGCTGAACTGTGGACTTCCATGGAGGACCCTGCAGGATCTCCTGAGGTTCTGCTCGGAGAATCTGGAAGCAGAACGCCTGCCAGCGTTGCATGTCAGACTTGAGAGGCGCTTCCCTGCTATGTGAAGGAATTTATCCTTTCTCTCTTTTCTCTCTCTCTCTTGGACTCCCCTTCCTCCCTGGTATTCCTAATCCTCTCTTCCTTATGTCCTTCTATCCTCTTCTCCTTTCCATCCTCTTATCTGTCTTTCTATTCTCTCTCATGGCTGCACTCTCTCGTCTTTCGTCCCTTCCTTTCCTCTTCCCCCAACCAGTCTGGTGGAGCTGACGGAGGACATCCTGAAGCAGCTGATGGATCTGGTCTTCAGGCTGGTGTGCAACGGCGAGCTCAGCCTGGCCCGCGTCCTCCGCAAGAACATCCTGGACAAGGTGGAACAGAAGAAGCTGCTCCGATACACCAACTCCCTCAAGCCGCTCGCTGCCAGAGGCGTCTCGGCCAGGTACGGGGGGGGGGGGGGGGGTCAGGGGAAAAGCCCCTCCTCAGAGATACACGCCACACCAGTCCTCCTTTTAAAAGGACTCGTCGCCAGAGGCGTTTTGGGGGTCTGGGGTCAAGGAGTCAGGGATTGGAGCGGAACTCGCCACACCAGAGATGTGCTACCTCGGTTGACACTGGCATTCTGTCCTACAGACCGGGGACTCTACACGACTTCCGCAGTCATGAGATCGCCGACCAGCTCACTCTACTGGACGCCGAGCTCTTCTACAAGATTGAGGTAGGAGACACTTCCTGTTCCGGTCGCAGTCAGTCGTTAACGGATGAGATTGGAACGTGTCTGGGAGCCTGGTAGGAGTGAACATGGGCGAGTCAGACATTATTGGTTCTCAATTTTCTGTCTCTCTCTGTCTCTCTCTCTCTCTGTTTGTCTCTCTCTCTCTGTCTTCCCTCCTTCCTTTCTCCCAGATTCCAGAAGTGCTTCTGTGGGCCAAGGAGCAGAATGAAGAGAAGAGTCCCAACCTGACCCAGTTCACGGAGCACTTTAACAACATGAGCTACTGGTGAGACAAGAATCATTCTCTTGTCTCTCTTTCTGTGTCTTTCTTTCCGAGTCTCTCTCTTTCTCAGTAAAACACGCATAAAAAAAAAACTCTTGCACACACACATGTTCCGGGCCCCAGACCTCCCTGGTAACGTCTGTCCTCCTGTCCTCTAGGGTGCGCTCTCTGATCATCCAGCAGGAGAAGGCCCAGGACAGAGAGAAGCTGCTCCTCAAGTTCATCAAGATCATGAAGGTTGGTCAAACCATCACACCCAACACATCTTTCACCGCTCCCAACATCCTCAATCCGTTTCCCTTTCTGGACACGGACTAGGAATTTGTCGTGCCGACTCGTGTGTTGACTTGCGACTCCTACTGCATACAATGTGAATCCGTGAAGCATCTGTAGTCTCCGTTGCTCTACGATCCTTGGTACCGGATCTGGAGGGTTCTCCCAGTCAGTAGACTGGGATTGAACGCACTCTCACTGTGACCCCCCATCCCTTCCTGTTCCTCCATGCAGCACTTAAGGAAGCTGAACAACTTCAACTCGTACCTGGCCATCCTGTCGGCACTGGACTCCGCCCCCATCCGCAGGCTGGAGTGGCAGAAACAGACCTCTGAGGTGAGACAGGCCGGAGAGGAGAGACCCGATGGTCTGTTATGCCGTGACTGCACTAACGATACTATTGTGATACTGTTCTGGCACTGTTATGATGGCGAGAGGAGGAACAGAGGAGTGTTGGTTGTGATCAGAGGGTGAGATGGGCTGGTCTCGGTGGTGAGACAGGCTGTTCCTGGGTGTGATCAGAGGGTGAGATGGGCTGGTCTAGGTAGTGAGACAGGCTGTTCCTGGTTGTGATCAGAGGGTGAGATGGGCTGGTCTAGGTAGTGAGACAGGCTGTTCCTGGGTTGGGATCAGAGGGTGAGATGGGCTGGTCTAGGTAGTGAGACAGGCTGTTCTTGGGTGTGATCAGTGTAGCATCACTGTGCCACGTCTCAGATATGAATCTGTTAAACATGCATAAAGCCAGCCTCGGAGCACAGAGGATGTTCATGTCACTCACCTCCCTACTCCCTTCCTCTCCTTCCTTCCTGCCTCCCCCCTCTCTCAGGGATTGGAGGAGTACTGCACATTGATTGACAGCTCTTCGTCCTTCAGAGCGTACAGAGCAGCTCTGTCTGAAGTGGAGCCACCCTGTATTCCATACCTGTAAGTGAGAGCAGTGTGTGTGGGTGTGTGCGTGCGTGCGTGCAACATGCGGCAAATCGGGTGAATGGGACTGTCTTTTTCGAATCCCTCTATCTTTTCCACCTCTCACTCCACCTCCCTCCCTCTCTCTCTCCCTCCTCCCTCCAGGGGTTTGATCCTGCAGGATCTGACGTTCGTCCACCTGGGGAACCCCGACCTCATAGAGGGGAAGGTCAACTTCTCCAAACGCTGGCAGCAGTTCAACATCCTTGACAGCATGAGGCGCTTCCAGCAAGTGTAAGTCACCAGGATACAGCCACACACACCAGGACCCAGACTTACACACACACACATTTATACTATATTCACTGCAGGAGATGTGCTGCGATTTTATTTTTAAGTCACTTAAATGCCTGCTTTCTGGGTCGTATTTGCATCCAGGCATAACCTCATGATAACCAAAGTCATAGTCATCTTTTATTTTGCCCCGTCCACCTCCCCACTCTCCCCCCCTCTCTTCCCCCTATCTCTCCCTCCCTCTCTCTCTCCCTCCCTCTCTCTCTCTCTCCCTCTCTCTCTCTCTCTCCCTCTCTCTCTCTCTCTCTCCCTCTCTCTCTCTCCAGGCACTACGAGCTGAAGCGCAACGACGACATTGTCTCCTTCTTCAACGACTTCAGCGACCACCTGGCCGAGGAGGCGCTGTGGGAGCTGTCCCTGAAGATCAAGCCCAGGAACATCACTCGCCGCAGGACAGAGCGCGAGGAGAAGACCTAGAGACCTCGCCCCCCCCCCCCCCCGACCCCCCGTCTCCGCCCCTTCACAGGCTAGGCCACCCCCCTCCCTCCCACCGTGCTTCAGACACTACACTCACTTTACTACAAACAGACCCACAGATGGAGGGACTGGGAGACCGACGGACACTAAGAGCAGGGGAGGAGGGAGGAGGAAGAGAGGAAGGGCAGACTGAGAAACTGGAGATTAAAAACTGTTTACAGAAGCTCCACTGCTGTGGGAGACTGGGTTTGGGATTATAATCTGCACTGGGATTGGGATTATAATCTGTCAACTCTGCTGTCTGCTATGGAGTGAAGCTGGCAGGGGAGAGAGACCCTGTACAACCATGGGAGATAAGAGAGGAGGGAGAGGCACTGTGCTGCCAAGGAGGAGAGGATGCAAGGAGGAGCCCTGACGGGGAGAGGACAGGGAGCTGAAGGCACCCTCCCGTCCGCTCCCTTCTGGATTGGAGATTGTGTGTGCGCTCGCGTGCGTGTTTGAGATGAACACTACTCTATAGCCACCTGAGATATTCCCAACTCACCCCGCCCCCCTCACCCACCCACCACTCCTCACCCCCATGTGTTTGCCATGGGGTCAGCCCCCCCACCCACACACACACTTCACCCCAGCACACCTTCCCCAGTGTTCCGGAACAGTCTGACAGGAACTGTGATTTCACAAAGCAGACTGGGCTGGGAGTGGGTGTGTCTTGGGCCGGGTGGCCTCTGAGGGGTGGAAAGACCATGAGGGGCGGGACTTACTAAAGAGATTTTGTTCCGAGTTTTTTTGTGTAAGAATCATGTATGGTTATGATGTATTATATACAATACTCCTTTTGTTCTGAAAAAGGATGTTTATGCTCAAATGAGAAGAGCTCATTTTAGAGAGCTTCTCCCAAGTTCCATAGAAATGTGCACTAAAAAAAGCAACAAAAAAATACACAAAAAAGAGAATTACTAAAGATGCTGTGATCTATGTCTGTCATTCTCAATCATTGTGTGCCATGTTCAAGTATAGACCACCATCAGGCAATCAGAATCACGTGTGTAGTTCAAACGTGCGTGTGTACAGTACTCGTCAGAAAGTGTGCATGGGGCAAAGAGTGTGCGTGTGGGAATGAGAGAATGTGAAAACGTAAACAGCAGTCCATTAGAGACGTGTTTTGTCAGTCCATTCAGTGCTCTAGTTTTTCCATTCATATTTCTTTGAAATAATCGTCTCAATCCACACATCACTGTTGTTCTCCAAACCCAATAAAACTGCTCTGTTTATACATACCTTCCTGGGCTGTTTTTCTCCAAGCAGGAGAGAATATCCTGTGATGCTCATTTTGCTCAATGTGAGACACTTGAGATTAAGTTATTTTAATTTCCATGCAACTTGACAGCTCCCCAAAAAATCTAAACAGCCATTAACGCATTAAGTATTTATTAGTTTAAATTTTTTGGAAGAATACAAAAAAAAAATAGTTTAAGGCATCAGTTTACCTTTTAAATATACAGAACATCACAAGGGCAATGCAGATGCTACCATATTTTACATTCCCAACAAAATATTAAAACGTGATAAGTGAGTACATGGCCTGATATATATATATATATATACATACATTCAGAATTAAATGTTCAAGCAACCAGAAGGTAATTCATGAAAGAGTTTGAGTAACTTCATAAATAGTAGAACTTTAACCAACAGTGAACCGCACAGGTTATAAAACAAATAGTGCAAAGCGAAATTCATTCAAAACAAATATGATCATCGTTTGGGGAAAAAACAGTTGCCATGGTGTGTATCGACCTCTTCCCAGCGAAGCTGGAAGGTTGTTCAGAATGGAAGACAACCTCAGGAAGATGTGTGTCACTATGCACCTGTACCTCGAGTGGTTCTGTGATCTCCAGGCGTGTCAGCGACCCACCTCGCTAATAGAGCTAGACCTCGTCAGTAACGATACACACACACACAGAGCACACTCACACTTCCACACACACAGAGTTGTCTCAGTGCGGGCGGCTGCTGGGCTCCAGTAGGGCTCTCTTCCCTGGGGGGTTAGGGATGCCGTTGGCCAGCTCCCCCTGCTCTGAGATGGTCCTCTTCAAGCCCCTGGCATGGCTGTTAAGGGACCCGCGCTGCCACTTGCAGATGTCACCGTTCAGGATGTCCTGGATGTGCTGAACTATCAGGTTGATGGCCACTGAGAAGAGAGAAAAAGGAGAGAGTGAGATCTAGTACATGTTTTCCTGAAATGTGTCTCAGTTTGCTCCCTCTAGGATTAGGTACAGGGTCTGCGGCGCATACTAAATGCACTATTTGTATGTTGTCTGTATGTATCTGCTAAATGAATAAATATAAAGTCAATGTAAAACAGGAACACTCGTCAAAATGATGCCTAGTGAGACATTGGTAGTACCCATGTTGTCGACTCCTCGAGGAATGATGACATCAGCATACTTCTTGGTCTGGGAAAATAGAATACAAATCATTTTTACAGCCGATGAGATAATGAAAAAGATAAATACTGGACAGCGATAGTTCACAGGAGACTCACAGGCAGACAGAATTCTTCGAAAGCCGGCTTGACAAACGTGGTATACTGAGTGAGGATCTGCTCCAAGTCTCGACCTCTTTTCATGTCACGCAATACTACAAGGAAAGCACAAAAGGTCAGGACGAAGACGTGTGCATGCGGGCATGCGTGTGTGGTGGGGGCGTGGATATACCTCTGCGTGACAGCCTGACGTCAGAGTCTGTATCCACAAACAGCTTCATGTGGAACATGTCTCTCACTTCCTGCATGTAGAAGACCAGGATCCCCTCGAACAGAACCACGTCCGCAGGGTAAACTGTGATTTTCTCCTGCAGCCTGGACACACATATACACAAACCTTATACCTGTAGTATAAGACTGCCAATGACAATGTCTATACATTAGCTGTTTTGATTAAGAGTGCAACTGAATTTCCATATTTTATGTCCTCTGGGAAATGTGGGAATTGTCAAATGTGTATGAAATGTCTTACCTGGAATGGGTGACAAAGTCATATGTGGGGACCTCCACCACTCTCCCCTCTACAATGTCTTTCAAGGTCCGGTACATCAACTCGTTGTCAAAGGCATCTGCACAAGACAAAATCAATATTATCCAGTAACATTTAGACAACATGCAGTTTATACTATGGAGGACAGGCCAACAGATTGATTGCTTTCTCTAAATCGAAACTTAAATCTAAATTTTAAGTTTCACAATCAGTAAAATACTTGAAGTTTCACTTTTCGTACAGAGGATGCATTGCAACACGTGTGAACTGAATGTATCTGATTTTATATTACAACTATGTATGTTGGTGACTACAGTAACCTACCGGGGTGGTCAAAGTTATATTGGCCCTTCAGCGCCTTGGCCTTCTGGTCGGGAGTCAGGACCCGGTAAAAACTGTCCTGGCTGACTATAGCCACCTTCCGCTGACGATGGTCCACTTTGTTCTGCCCCAACATTTCCATGATCTTGGCACATACCGTTGACTGAAAATAGACGTTAAACGTGTTAAACGTTAAACGTAGCAGTAGTAGTCATTGACATGGTCTATGCTCCTGAGTCCTGTTTGAAGATTCCAGTGTTTCCTCTACGTGCATTTTGCAGCGAAACAATAAATGAAATTCCAACAACGTTTACTTAAGCTCCGTAGGCCTGTGTTCTATAATATTCATGATTGTATTTTCAGGTGAGTTTGTTAGCTACAATGTTTTCCTCCCAGATGAGAAAGATGCCTAATTGCTTCAGATAGATAGCACTAGTAGTAGGCTACATTACGATTCAGATAGCGAGGGGATCCGAAATTTTTAAGGAAAAGAAAGTCTTTCTCACTTAAATCCTGGAGGAAACACTGGACTCCGACCTTTTATTGCCACCAAACATGCAACCGCGTGACCCACTGCTTGTGGAACTGGATTGTCCAAACACAGCAGGAGATTTATTGATGTTGGCTTCACTACAAATTGATCATACTGGCTCTTCAACATAAGCTAGTGGTTTACTTGGTACTAAGCTACCCGCTGACAGCTAATGTGGTTTCCTAATTGATGGCCTAATATGTACATTCTGAATCCGTATTTGATGTTTGGGAAAGGGCAGGGGTGTGTCTGTTGTATGACAGTTGACAGCTATGCTACTGACTAGCAACCGTAAACTAAGCTAGCTACTTGAAGTAAAAAGTAGCTAGCGAGCTAATACATACTGCGCCATTTCTGCAACGATAGCCAATCAAGTAAACTAGCACTAGCACACAAAATGTGTACATAACAAAGTTAGCTGTAATACCTTGCCACTTGCAGTCCCGCCGCTAACCCCGATCAGAAAAGGACGGTGCCTCGGCCGCTCCACCTCCATCAGCCCCATGGACGTCATATATGGACCGTTTTGTGAATACAGCTGGTGAATTTGCTCCAAGCTAGTTACTCACTCACTGACAGTCACTGTCCAAAATCCCGGGTCCCGCTCTCGTATGAACGACCGCGAGAGCACACACACAAGTCACGAGAACAGAATCCTTGAACATAATCAGAGCCCGTCTACGGATTTAGACATTAGACTTATTAGACATTCTCTGACATAATTTATAGTAATTAATTCATAAAGAATGGATGATTAACATGTGACATTTGTATATTATTTTATTAAAACTCAGACTTGAGTCACTGGTATCCTTGCATGGGTTTTAAATACGTAGCTACTTTTAAGCATTTCGAAATACAATTTAAAATGTATCGAATGTAGGTCTCGGAGTAAACAGATCGAGCTATCAGTGCTTTTGAACATTGTGCTCCTATATCATTTCATCATCCAAAAATCCCATTACATCACAATTAACATGTCATCAAGGTTCAGTCTGATATGGTTTGATTTAGTTTCATTTAATTTCTCACATGATTAAGTTGTGGGATACAGAGGAAGCAGGAGTCAGTGGGCGAGTCTGAATATCTCAGTAAAATAACTAGACAACAGACCCTCATCTGCTCGGTGAGTGACTGTATGTGTCTTTATTTGTCTTCCAGCAGACAGAAACAATTGTAGCCCCAGTGACTGACTCTAGGTGCCCTCCAGTGCTAGTGAGTACCAAAACCCCCAAAACCTATAGTTGTGAAGGAACCAACCAAGCTCCCTGCCCAAATCTCAGCTCCTACAACAAAGAAGACTATGTCTACTGCCCCTTAGCTCACACGTTGACCCAAACTGTCGACTCCAACCTGCCCGCCCTCCCAGACATACCCCGTAGCATCCAGGTGTATGCCACCTCCGGGAAGATCATCAAGTGAAAATGGACATACATGCAAGAGGAAGAATAAGCCCCCCAGGTTTTCCCCAGACTGAGAAGTTACCAAGCGAGTTTGAGGAGCGGAGGAGGAGACTCAGAGGCAGAAGACCATTGAGATGCGTCGTACGGTCTCGTGAAGGAGTGACCTCTGTGTGGCTCAAGGTCGAGTTGTGGCTCAGGGGTTACCGAGCGAGAGACAACAGAAGTGCAGGAGAGAGAGAGCACCGAGATGGGGAACGCTGCTCTAAACTTGAACCAAGCTAAGGGGTGCAACAGGCCTGCGGTGGCACAATGGGTTGAAGATATGCGGGCAGAAAAAAGCTACGAGGACAGAGTGAAGGCAATCAAAGAAGAAATTAAGTGCCAAAGCTAGACAAGGGGTGATGAAGGGGGAGAAAGGGAGGGAGGATGAACACCAACAGCGGGAGGTGAGGAAGCTGGATGATGATGACAGAAAAACTCTGGACAGCATGGAGACACAGAGGTTTGAGCAACAGATGAAAAGAGAGAGAGAGCTGAACTGAGCATATGTCTCCGACAGGATAAGATGAAGAACGACAGGAAAGAAAATGATCTTCTGAGGCTTGAAGAGATGAAGCAAACGAGAACGAGAAAGAGAGTGGAGAAGAGGAAGGAGCAAAAAGACCATTAGAGACAGGAGAAGATAAAGATCAGATGTAGTTTATGTACTTATAAATACATTCAACTAGTAGTAGGTAGTTAAGTTTTAAGAATACATTAGGGGAAAGAAGTTAGTCACAAGTTAGATCCAAAATGGCAGCTATAAAAATGACATGATTCGATCTGGCCTTGTTATTTCCTGGCTAGACATTGCCCCCCCTAAAAAGCTCAAGTAATTCATTGAAGTGGGTGATTTGGGTGTCTTTATAGAAGAAAACAAATAAAGAATTAGAAATCAAAAGGGACTTTATTACACTACAGCTAAAACACAATTTAACATTTTCACTCACTCTTTCTCATTCTTCTTTGTCACACACACACACACACACACACACACACACACACACACACACACACACACACTTATGATTTCCCAGAGTCACTGTCTGTTTTTCCTCCTCCTTCCTTAACGGACTCCTCTGCAACGATCTCCCAGGCTTCTCCTCCCTCTACCCTCCTCACCACCTCTCCCTTGGCAGCCAGGATCTCCTCAATGTTCCTGACGTAGACAAACAGTATCAAATCAATTGTATTTGTATTGCCCTTTTTACAAACAATGTCACAGAGGGCTTCACGACCATAGAACTGCCCCTCAGCCAACCTCAACCCTCAAGGAAGACAAGGAAAAACTCCCAGAAAAACAGTCCTGATGAGTTTCTTATAGTCGTGTGCATGATCACTGTGAACAGGGTGTGTGTTGCATTAGGAGGACTCGCCACCCACCTCTTTCCCTCCAGGTCTGAGAACCATCCCAAGTTGTCAGCAATGATGTGGTGTTTCTCACATCCTGGGCACGTCACTATGACAACACCTTTGTGATAGGCCAACTTGGATATGCGCTTTGTGGACCTGGTCGAGCACACCTGTGTGGATGCAAACGAAGTGACATTAAAATCGTGATGTTCATGAAAACTGTAACTGACCTGATAAGTATAATTTATTACCTTGCATGTGTAAACCAATTGATAATGTTTTGATTCAATCTTCCCAATGGCTCCATCACTTCCCACAAGAGAGGTTTTTGAGAAATATCTTCGCAGAGCATGTCCGTGTCCACACTGATCGATGATAGCTGATACAGTTGGTCCTTGATATAGAGGAGTGGCTGCCCTTCTCATTTTTAACTGGAGAATTTCATCGGGTGCTGAGTGAAAGTACAGTCGTCTAACTGTCAATGACGTAAAACGTGAACATAAGACTGATATTTCCTGATTATTCCAAAATATCCTATTAAGCGTCCGCATGGAGTTTGAAAGTAACATCTTTGGAACATTTGACACCTTAAGATAAACAATGTGCTTCTGTCGCAGTTTTATGACGTTATTAGTAAATACAACCATCATTTTATTTGAACCTATAGTTTCTCTCCAATCGTTTGCGGTCGTTGGTCACATGAGCCAATGAATTTACCAAAACATTGAAAGCGTTTCCGGTTCCCTTCCACAGACTGAGCGAGAAATAGAAGAGCACAAGTTACATGTTTAGCCTGTATGGCACGCAAACTAAACATATGCTAAACAATTAGCTAGTGCAGTAGACAAATTAATGGCTCGCAATGTTTCCGTTAAAGATTATCAACATTTTCATCTGTGAATCGTTACAACAGGTCAATGACCGGATCTGCCAAGTCGAAGCGTCAACTTTTGTCAAATACGTTGTCTACTCAATGGATAAAGGTTTCACTGAAGGCACGTTGTTGTCAGAAAGCTAACTAAGTCTGCCCACGAAATAATGTTGTTGACGGGAATAGTAGTAGCTAGAAACTTTAGGATATATTGTCATGTTATTACGTTTGACAGGTCGCTAGACCTCTCTTGCTCTGTCTTTAGTCCAAATCCTATGTTTTCTCCCAGTAGATTGGAAACCCCAAAGTAAAAACAAAGTGTACTGGGAATGGCTGAAGGGCAAAGACACTCCCTGCATCCCTTTCGACGGCGTTCCTTTTATGTTTATCGGCCAGAAGGTTATGGGGTGCCATCGCGGCCGTGAGAAGGACAGCACAAAGAAGCAGCGTTACATTGAAGCCAGAGCGAAGGTACAGGAAAGACAGGTCTTCTCCTACAGAACCGCGAGGGCCACATACTTCCTCTTGGCTTAATACATAAAATAAATGCCGTTCTACTACTGTCATCATTTCAGGCAACCAAGGAAGAAATGGAAGCAAGGAAAGGAAAGAAGGGGAAGAGAGTTCACTTGATTCAAACTAAGAAGTTGTCCTGCCCTGCCAAAGTAGCAGTCACTCGCATTGCCAAGTTTAATGGGTTCAAGGTAATGGAGTGCTGAGTTAAGCATTAACAGCTGCTTAATGAAGTTGTTAAGTTGCTAAACCATATGACAATTAACACATTTTACTTAGTAAATATTCTACTTATTCTATGCTGGGTGTCTGAGTGCACATGTGTGTGTGTGTGTGTTTCCAACAGCTGGATACGGATCGAGTGCGAGAGAAGAAGGCTAAGTCCATGGCCATCAGACAAGCGCTCCTGGTGGACCCAGCCTCAGTGGAGTGGAAGATCCTGTACTATGTAAGAGTGCCTAACATCTCGGACCACGTGGGCCACCCTATTGGAAAGGTAAACACAGTGACATGTCTCTCAAGAACAAGATGTGATTATCCTCACTAAATCACAAATGGCGAAAAATACGTCAAGTCATTCTTGATTTGACAGAAATGCTATTTTTATTCGATTTTTGGAATCTAGTCCACCTATGTGCCATCATCAAGCACAATAATTACCCAGTGGCTCACCCTGTCCTCCCCTTCCTCTCATTCCCCCAGGGGGCGGACGACGTGGACGACCATGTGAGGGACTACATCCGCTCCATGGTGAAGCGGGGCGTGACCCGGGTGCAGGAGATGAAGGTCCACATGGTGAAGTACGTGAGGACGGAGCTGTTCAAGGACGGGGCTGCCCCTCCACACAGGAAGTACTTCCCCACCCAGAGGACCATCAGGGACATCATGACTCAAACTCGAACAGAGGAGAACTTCACCAAGATTGACCTTGCCAACCTTGTGGTGAGAAGACTGTACTGTGCTGTGCTACTACTAGTTTAGTATTACTGCCGTACCACTACTACATACTACAACAGTGGCAGGACATCTTACTGCTACTATTGTGCTGTGTTGTAAAACTGTTACTACTGTACTATACCATGTATAAGTTGTTATTCCTTTTCTAATTCGCTCCCAAGTTACTGAAATTCATCTCAATTATCAATTGCGTATGTGTGTGTCCCTGTAGTCTCTATCAAACAGCTGGAAAGAGGAGGCGCCCCAGACCAGCTACCTCTTCAGGACGCAGTCGGAGACCCAGAACATGTTGCTATGCTACCAGACCGAGTGGCAACGGGCGCTGCTGCATCTCTACGGCGGCGAGGTCTTCTTCCTGGACTCCGCCTACAAGCGGGCGCGCCTGCCCCTGCCGCTGTACCTCCTGTGCGTGCGCACCAACGCCAGCGTGGTGGCCGTGGGGATGTTTGTGGTGCAGTCCCGGAGCGCCGAGGCGCTGAAGGACGCGCTGGGCGTGTTCAGGCAGTGGAATCCGGGATGGAGCCCTGCGTACTGCCTCACTGAGGACTGCCCTGTGGAGATGGAGGCTGTGGAGGCCGTCTTCTCTGGTGAGCAGGCAGGGTCCCGCTGGTCAGGCTGTCACTATGTAATACGAATGTTCTCTTTATTGCCTAGTTTGTATAAAAGAAGGTTCGAGTAGAAGAGGAAGTTGATTATATGCGACACCCTCTGTTGGTATAGTCAAGGCACTAAAACAGAGCAACCACAACCCCAATGAGAACTGTAAAAAGGGGTGGAAAAATGTCCTCATGATCTACAATAACCCCCCTCCCCCCTCTACACTGTCAGAGCAAGTGTGCAGCAGGTAGCTAGCAAGCTAATGATTCTGCTTCCTGTGTCAGGCTCTTTGGCGGTCTACAACGACTTCCTGAGGGAGAGGACGTGGACCCAGTGGCTGGGCAACCGAGCCCGTGGAGTCACAGACCAGGCCGAGGTGTTGGAGAAGATGAAAGCCATCGCTGGGGCACTGACCAAAGACGACCACAGGAGGGCGCTGTGGCACCTCCAGGAGAGCTCCATCTGGTCACAGAGACCTCTCTTCAGGAACTGGTTCTCTAAAAAGTGGCTGACAGAAGAGAAGGTTTGTTGTGCATGTCGGTGCTGAGCTGCACCAGGCCTCAGTCGCTAGAGGAGGCCGACTTGAGACAAAGAAACGCTTTATTGCTCTCTGTGAGGGTGATTGATAACAACATATATTGACTGTTTTTGTCCAACGGCATATTTCCACACATCAATAATACCACCATATCAATACTCATAATCACATCGCGGACATTGCACAGCTCATTAAATCCAGCCCATTTAAACAACAACGTTTCATCATGTGTGTGTGTTTGTGTGTGTGTGCACATGCGCCTGTGCCGTGGCAGAGGTGGGTGAGCGTGGCGCGGGCCGAGCAAGTGAACCTGGTGTCCATCATGAATGGAGGAATGCAGCTCCAGAAGGAGTTCTTCTCCCACCAGGAGTTGCGAGTCCACAAGAGCAGCTCCCTCAGTCACATCCTGCGTTTCCTGGCCAGTGACCTCTTCCCTCAGATGCTCCAGAGGTATAGATGGATGGATACATTGTCTGCCAGACAGACACTTCATTCATCATCACGAGTGAAGACATCTCGAAAATAATTAGGACATTTTTGCGTAATAGTAGTGTGAGAGAGAGAGAGAGAGAGAGAGAGAGAGAGAGAGAGAGAGAGAGAGAGAGAGAGAGAGAGAGAGAGAGAGAGAGAGAGAGAGAGAGAGAGAGAGAGAGAGAGAGAGAGAGAGAGAGAGAGAGAGAGAGAGAGAGAGAGAGAGAGAGAGAGAGAGAGAGAGAGAGAGAGAGAGAGAGAGAGAGAGAGAGAGAGAGATGCTCAACTCACAACAAAAAACTCAGACATTCAATTGTGAGTTTTCTACTGTAGATAAATTCAACCTTCGAACATGTCGCAAAACTCTGAAGCCTGCAGAGCCTTTGACGTGTTCCTACATGTTACACTGATATGGTTAGTTAATTTTATCGAATCAGATGCTACTGGTAAAGGACAAGAGAACATTATTATGTCATGGGTCATTTTAATTGCATATAGATTTGGTCTCAAGCTTATAAACCTTATACATCAGGGACTGTGAATCCTAATCTAAGACAGTCTCTCCTGCATTCTCTAATCCGCAGATACAGCAACCTCAACAGCCAGTCCTCCAGAGAGTTCATCCTCAATCCCAAAATCCCTCCCTTCCTGTGGCACCGGCCCAGAACGGTGGTTTCCTGGATGATGGACAAAATGGAGTCGGCCGTCCAGTGTCTGTTTTCGCAGGTGGAGGTTGTGGGCGAGGGGATCTTCAGGGCCTGGAGCAGCTCTGAGGACGGGTCGAGCCACATGCACCTGGTCCGATTCGGCTCAGAGACCAGCCTGCCATCGTGCGGGTGTGAGGACTGGGTGAGTCAGCGCCTGCCCTGTGAACACTTCTGCCAGGTATTTAGGCTGCTTCCAGACTGGGGCTGGGAGCACCTCAGCCCCCTCTACAGGGACCACCCCCTGCTCACCCTCCACACCCCTCAACCCTCAGAGGTGGAAGGGGCCGTTGCAGAGCTCGTGGACCCCGCGTCCCTGGATCCCTGCCCGGACTGGGATGGCCCAGAGGTCATAGTTCCGTCCACCCATCTGGTTCTGTCCCCTGCTACCCCACAGGCCCAACCCACCTCCCAGGTTCTGCTCCTCACGCCAGCCACCCCAGTTCTGTCTTGCCCGTCTGTGGCGAGGGTTCTGGACAGCACGCCAGCCGCCAGCGACCGGGATGAGCTGCAGAGGGAGTGTGAGTCCAGACTCAAGTCTGTCATGGAGGACGTGAAGAAGATCAGAGACTTGGACCAGCTCCAGGAGCTGCGGCAGAAACTGGAGGTTTTGCAGGCGCAGACCCAGAGGATAGCCTCTGCCCAGACCGCTCGCTCTCCCCAGACTACTGGGGGGCCCGTGGGCAAGAGAAAGAGGGCAGGGGTGGACATCATCGTAGCAATGCCAAAGCGTGTCAATGTCCTCTCCAGAATCGATGATGAGAATGTTCAGAAATAAGTTTTTTGCTGTGGATGAATGTACTGGATGAATAAAGAATGATTTAATGTATTTTTTTCCTTTAACAAACACAATGAACTTGTTGCTTAGCTCTCATATATTTGTGTGATCACTGTTTTCTGTATAAAGTCTGGACACAGCTATTTGTTATAATCATATAACCAATTGCTAATGGTTTTGTCAGTGTTTTGAACAGTTGCCCTTACGTTTGGTGAATAACATAATTACGACCAATTGTACACTTTTACAACGCATAACCTATGAGTACTGTACGCACTATGCGCAACAATATCGAGATGTGTCCTTAGGTGTTCTAGGTTTCCAGCTGAAGCTGCCTCGGCGTATGAGGAGTGGTGCTGCTAGAAACTGACGCACTCGGTGCAAACGCAGTGTGAAGGCATTGGAGCGCGATGGTCCCATGTTTCTGTGACACAACTTCCTGGGTGGAGACGCCTGTTCCCTCAGAGTTTTTCCACCGTGGCACGGGTGGTGAACGTTGCCCGTCTTTGAAAATCTTAAGAAATGTATCAATTACATGCGGGAGAGGAGAAAGACAGTAACTGCTACAAATTAGGTAAGTTATCTGTACACGCTAGTTGATGGTACTGTTGCTGTATTTGAGTGAGAGATTGGCTGTATAATATGACATCGCTTCCCGTCACTGAGGTGTTGATTGGGAAGCTCTGCTAAAGAACCTGACAGTAAGATGTTATTTAAATGGATCGTAAACAAGCGATAACACAGATAGCATATTATAAGTTAACGCGCTATGTAAACAATATACTTGGGCGCTTTATTAGCAGCAATAAATTGCACTGAAGCCGCACACGTGCTATAACCAGCCGGTGTGCATTAGCCAACGCATTACTGTAGTGTCTTATACGTGATTGACAGATCGCCCCGCTAGACTCGTACAGTCGGGTTTGTGTTTAAAGAAGGAAGAAGATGAAGCAAATGAGTAGATTTGTTTTTTTTTTCTGGCAGCGACAACAAGATATAGGTTGTCGTCGTAATTGTAGGCCAAATTATAAACCTACACGCCGAAGAATTGGGTCTATACTGGACTCAAGACAGTATGTGTCAGTGGCCTCTTGTAGCCAACAGCTTTGCCAGCCCATAATTTATATAAACCGCTGGATGACATTTGAGAATTTACTCAAATACAGACACGTTGGATTCATAAAACGTGTTGGAACTGAATCCTGCCGCCACGCTTGGGCTACAAAATTCGATGTCTTCATCTCATGAAAGTAAGCGCCGTTTTGGAAGTTAACTGTGTTATTAACTTTGTCAGATAGCCTATATTCTTTGCAGGCTATTGTGTTATACAGTTAATCCATAGCCTTGTCCATTATATTCCCTAACATACTATTACACTACTCCACGGTTCCACTCCCTGCATAGGAGGTCTAAAAGCTGTTAGGACTGGCGTAAGCATAATGAGCTCCTACACTTGCATGGTTATTTATTAGTGTGTGCGTCAGTGGACACGTATGTAACCAGGATGATGGGTGGGGGGTGGGCGGGTTTGGGCTAGAAGATGGAGATGCTTCTGTTATGTAACTGTGTCACTGGCTCACTGGCTAGACATGGAACAGGTTGTAGGGGTGTGTGTGTTCTTGATGATCATTACTCACACACACACACAGAGTAGGCTCCTTCTCAGAACTCCCCCTGTCTTACTGTAACTTCCCCTGAAGGGATCTGACCACCAGAGTGAACACCCACAGCCGGTTACACACTTAAACATGTTCGAGATCTCTATCTGAAAACACAAATGCAGAAACCGAGTTTAGAAAAGAGGGAGACATAGTCCAACTGCCATCTCTGACTTGTTGGCCTGTGTAGTACTGTAATACGCCAACGTCATCCTTGGTAGAACAGTCCTTGGTTCAGCAGGGGAGCTAGTTTGGCTCTGTCTGTGTATCCAATGCCCCCGGCCTCTCTCTGTCTCCCCCTCTCGCTCAATACACCTGGACGAAGGCTGTGCCTGGACAATGGCAGCTTTGTCTCCAGGTGGATGAACTCTACCTGGACCGAGATAGGGGTTAGAGGTTGTTTGGTTACGCTCTATATACAAGATTGACTTGGAGCTGGTAGTGTTGCTATGGTGGACGGTATGTATTGCTTTCAGTAGAAGGTTGGCATTAGTCAAGAAAGATGGGGGCAACTGACTCTGGAACTGGCTGTACGTAGCTGGAGAGAGGACAGACTAAGCTGAAGATAATTAGAGAGTTGAGGGTTGTTGAGACATTCACTGTAGCTATCATGGTGGGTATCATTTGTGCTCCTCGAAAGCCAAAATGATACGTTCCCCCTCTAAGATCCTGTCAATGCCCCCCTGCCATCCCACAAAAGCCACTCTGTTCCTGGGCGTGATCAGGTTACTTTAATCCACCTACTAAATGACCTAAATAAATAAACAGCCGTTGTGGCCAGGTCCCTCTTTTTCAGACATACAGGATAGAACAGTGTAGCAGAGAGCCCACAGTCTTTGCTATAGTAAACATCTAGTATTATCTAGGAGAGGGTTTCCCAAGAGACCATCTGTCAAATGTTTCTCAGGGGGAAGTTAAGACAGTGTCTGATGCCTCAGTAATGGGGAGGGGGGAAGGTGGATGGACAGACAGAGGCAGGCAGGCAGGCTGGCAGACAGATAGGGGGAGTTGGCATCTTTGGTGTACTACTACATGTACATTTTTACATTGGCATTTTTGTAACTTAGCAGATATTTTCATCCCAATACAAAGGTCCAAGGCAATGGGTATATTTGTCCAGAGTAAAGGAACCAGAACCTAATGTGCTGTACTCCAATAGGAAATAGTGATGTTGTTTTCCTTCTGATCCAGGACAGACTAGATCCATCTAGGTTACACTGACCCCAGGTGGAGCTCGAAAAAAAATGAATGATTCATCCAGCTGCAATAGTGATCTTAGAAACTCCCATGATGGTGTCGGATGTAAGCCAGAAATGGCTCTGTCCACTGATACGGTTTGTGCAAAGTCACAGTGTGAGGGGGGCAGAGGGGGGCAGACTATACGGCTGTTATAGTCTCTAAATACACATTCAGTTACCAAACCCTCAGACACAGACATGATTGTAAGTCGCAGCAGCTTGACTGGGAATATGAACAGCCTGACTTTTTTTCACTAGGCTGAAGTAACAGCGGGGGGGGCGAATGTAGATTTTTAGTCGAAACAGGGAGTGTGTGTATTTAGTTAGGTTAGACTGCATCGTGCTATACAGGGAAGCCAAGTTCCAGGGGAAAGAATTAAGATGGCTTCTCAGTCCTCAGACATTCTGGTTTGGACTGGATAAAGCTCTTTTGTGAAACCACACTCCCTCAACCCGCTTCCTGTTGGTTTGGGGCGGGGTCGAAGGGGGGGGGGCGTGTTAGGTGGGGAGGGGAGGACAGACGTTGAAGAGAAGGACACTTTTGGAGAAGTCTCGAATCTCGTATAGGATGGGAAGAGGAAAGGAAAATGCGTGTGTAAGGATTTTGTTCATTTTGAAGATGTTATATTTTTGATGATCTGGCACATTTGGAAGGTGAAGGTTTGTGTGTATCCAAAGACGGATACAGGATATATGATTCAGATGAACATGTACAACACAGACACAATGTCAGACACACACAGTTTGTGTTCCAGTGACACCCATCCAAGATATCTTCCTACCCCGGGAAATAGTTGCATTTGTGTTTTCAGATAAAGATCTCGAACATGTTTAAGTGTGTAACCGGCTGTGGGTGTTCACTCTGGTGGTCAGATCCCTTCAGGGGAAGTTACAGTAGGACAGGGAGTTCTGAGAAGGAGCCTACTCTCTGTGTGTGTGTGTGTGTGTGTGAGTAATGATTAATTCCCAGAGGAATGCCCCATGGTCATGTTCTCTTCCATTTCACGTGCTGTCTGGCTGCAGAAGATCAGAACTCCTAGAGGGGCTATGAGGTAGGTTTGGGTTGATGCCAGGACTGGCTGCAGTCTAGAATCTTCTTTAGTTCTTAATTTCACACACTCAGGAGATCTGGAAGGCAGTGTGTTACACTGATATAACAAATATGCAAGTTTGAGACCTGATGACCCTGTCACACGGTACCTTTGCAAACGACTCACCCTGGTGACTGTATGCTAACCAGGGGTGGGGTTGAGAGGGTGGGGTGTGAGGTGTATACTTCTCTACATATACTTAACCACACCCACTGGGGAGCGTGCACAAAAGTAGGAGAGGAAGATAATCTAACGAAGAATACGAAAAGAATGGACACTATTTGCTTTCAGAAGTCATGTATAATATTGTTTATACATTCATTTATATATAAATACATTTAACTCAATTTCAGACAGGGGTTTAGTGTCAGATGGATTTAGATTTAGAGTTTTACAGACAAAAATTCAAATTCTAGTTCCTTTGTCTTCCCAAGCCGTCACTTTGAGTGTGCAATAACCATAGCATGAAAACCCCTGTTAAAAGGTCTATTTGAATTTGAATACTTATTTTGTTCTAACTTTTTTTAATTGTGTTGGGGTCATTTTACTGCTGTTGGCCAGGTGTCCTTTCACTTGGTTGTGATGTTTAAGCAAGAGCCACTAGATCTTCTGTTTAGTTGAGCTCAGAATACCTTGCCATGGGCTCCTTGTCTTAAGCTCTGTGTTTAATATAGCTACACACTCCTGTGTGCTTTGAACGTAGCTTCATTCTCATTTCACTTGAAGTACCCGTGTAGTCAACCACGTTTAAGGTATGATTTTGAATTCCTTGTATTGTAATAGTGCTGTGCATGGATTGTTTTACAATTTAGACGATACTAAACATATTGGCTTTTTAGTCACTAGTTCTCTTATATCCATACCGTGCTCAGTTGTAAGTTTCTTTTTTTACTTTTGATTTCAACGGATTCCTTTTTCAATGCGTGAGTCAGTGTTTATTTTTATACACACATCAATCCTCAGATTATTCTATTTTTACTGTGCGTGTGTGCCGTGTCGGGCACTTTGTATCTAGCTTGCTCTGCGTTCCTGGAGCTATCTGTCTCTGTCTGAACACAGATGAAAACACTTGCAGGATGTTTGGGATTGCCCTGACGCATAGCAGACTGTCTACAGCAGGCAAACATAATGACAGCTCCCCCGGCGCACCAACCTGGAAACTCACACACACCGTGGCCAGGAAATGGCTGACCGGGACTCTATGGAAAGCAGCACAAAGATGATCTCTTAATTTCTTAGAACTAATGTGGTGCCCAGCTGTAAATGGTTGGCCAAATATTGATTGTGATATGAATACCCATAACTGATCTGTTTTGTATGTCATTTAAGGGACTGCCATATTATAATTTAAGATACAATTCATTAAAAGATATCCGTATTCTTTAAGTGACCAAGAAGGGAAGTAAATGGTTGAGCAAGAGAGTGATGGGGCCTAATATCATGTGTCTACGATGAGCTTGTAAATACAGGAAATAAGTCTTTATATTTAGTCATCACCATATTTTTGGTGTCTGTGTTTGTGTTGTGCTGACACGTTCCAATGTGTATCTCTGCCTTACATGACTGCTGAAAGTAAAGCTGGTTGGATAATGGAAGTGGTGTTGTACATGTCACAGGCACAAGCTGGTACATGACATCTCCTTCTGTAAGCTTTTAGAGTACCAGGACACACCAGTGCATTGACCTAACATAAACCTTATTTCTCTGCCCCCTCCCCCAACTCCCCCACCCTGCAGGTAAACCATCATGATCCCCATCACCGAGCTCCGGTACTTTGCCGATACTCAGCCGGCGTACCGCATCCTGAAGCCATGGTGGGACGTCTTCACCGACTACATCTCCGTCGTCATGCTCATGATCGCCGTGTTCGGGGGCACACTGCAGGTCACCCAGGACAAGATGATCTGCCTGCCCTGCAAGTGGGTGGTCGGTCAATCCTGCAATGACGCCAACGCCACCATCCCCATCTCCTCGGAGCCCAAGGGCATTCAGTACGACCTCGACCGGCACCAGTACAACTATGTTGATGCGGTCTGCTACGAGAACAAGCTGCACTGGTTCGCCAAGTACTTTCCTTACCTGGTCCTCCTCCACACCTTAATTTTCCTGGCCTGCAGTAACTTCTGGTTCAAGTTCCCCAGGACGAGTTCCAAGCTGGAGCATTTCGTTTCCATCCTGCTGAAGTGCTTCGACTCTCCCTGGACCACGAGGGCCCTGTCGGAGACGGTGGTGGAGGAGAGCGACCCCAAGCCGCTGGGGAAAATGAACGGCTCCAGGGACAAGAAGGCGTCCTCCTTGTGCGAGGACGTGGAGGCGAGCGTGCCCATGCTCCAGAGGACCAAGTCCCGCATTGAGCAGGGCATTGTCGATCGCTCCGAGACCGGCGTCCTGGACAAGAAGGAAGGAGAGCAGGCCAAAGCTCTCTTTGAGAAGGTCAAGAAGTTCAGGATCCATGTGGAGGAAGGGGACATAGTCTACAGACTCTACATCCGCCAGACTATCATCAAAGTCATCAAATTCATACTGATCATCTGCTACACGGCCTACTATGTGCGCTACATCAAATTTAGCGTCCCCTGTCAGGTAGACATTGAGAGGCTGACAGGATACCGTATGTACCACTGTGCACACCCACTAGCTACCCTCTTCAAGATCCTGGCCTGCTTCTACATCAGCTTGGTAGGGGTGTATGGCCTCATCTGCATGTACACACTCTGCTGGATGGTCACCCGTTCCCTAAAACGCTACTCCTTCGAGTCGATCCGCGAGGAAAGCAGCTACAGCGACATCCCAGACGTGAAGAATGACTTTGCCTTCATGCTGCACATGATCGACCAGTATGACCCCCTCTACTCCAAACGCTTTGCGGTCTTCCTGTCCGAGGTGAGCGAGAACAAACTGAGGCAGCTGAACCTCAACAACGAGTGGACCCTTGAGAAGCTGAGGCAGAGGATCACCAAGAACTCCCAGGAGAAGCTGGAGCTGCACCTCTTCATGCTCAGCGGGATCCCGGACACGGTCTTCGACCTGCTGGAGCTGGAGGTCCTGAAGCTGGAGCTCATCCCGGACGTCACCATTCCCCCCATCATCGCCCAGCTGGCCAGTCTGAGGGAGATGTGGCTCTACCACACACCGGCCAAAATCGAGGCCCCGGCTTTGGCCTTCCTCCGGGAGAACCTCAAGTCCCTCCACATCAAGTTCACGGACATCAAGGAGATCCCTCTGTGGATTTACAGCCTGAAGACCCTCAGTGAGCTGCACCTGACGGGGAACCTGAGCGCAGACAACAACCGCTTCATTGTCATCGACGGCCTACGGGAGCTCAAGAGGCTCAAGGTCCTCCGGCTGAAGAGCAACCTCACCAAGCTCCCCCAGGTGGTGACCGACGTGGGCGTCCACCTCCAGAAGCTGTCCATCAACAACGAGGGCACCAAGCTGATGGTCCTCAACAGCCTGAAGAAGATGGTGAACCTGACGGAGCTGGAGCTGATGCGCTGCGACCTCGAACGTATCCCCCACTCCATCTTCAGCCTGCACAACCTGCAGGAGATCGACCTGAAGGACAACAACCTGAAGACCATCGAGGAGATCATCAGCTTCCAGCACCTCCACCGGCTGGTCTGCCTTAAGCTCTGGTACAACCAGATTGCCTATATCCCCATCCAGATTGGCACGCTGACCAACCTGGAGAGGCTGTACCTGAACAGGAATAAGATCGAGAAGATCCCGAGCCAGCTGTTCTACTGCCGTAAACTGCGCTTCCTGGACCTCAGCCACAACAACCTGACCAGCATCCATGCCGATGTGGGCTTTCTACAGAACCTGCAGTATTTTGCTGTGACCGCCAACCGGGTAAGAACCCTAGAACAGGGATGTGTGTCTTTGTCTGTTAGGCCCAACTGTTCTGCTTCCTACTTCTTTCTCTTCTTTTATTCCACCTCCTTTCAACTATTTCACGTCTGAGCACGCTCAAAGGTCGTAGTGGGTAACATGAGGGTAGGGCTTATCATTAGCACGGAGACAGGTTTGAGAGCAGCCATGGGATAAAAAGGGGGCATTTCTGACAGGTTTGTGCTTTACTCATTCCAGTTAACCCTTGTGTTATCTTCGGGTCATTCTGACCCATCAGCCGTGTGACCCACCGTCGTATTGCGACAAATTTACCTCATACAAAAACAAAGTGAAGCATTTTCTTTTAACCGTTGGGCTGTCTCAGACCCCCCACATTGCAAAGGTTAAAAGAAAATTATTTTTATTAGTTTTTGTATTGGGTAAAACTGGGTAAACACAATGATGGTTCGTTATGAACCTTTGGGTCATGTGACCCGAAGGCAGCACAAGGGTTAAAGGGACAAAGGTTTGGCCTCCCAAGAACCTTTGATGGAGTCATTACAGGAAGATGTGTTAAAGTATTATTTCAACAAGTCATTTGTGTACTTGATTGAAAAGTCATATTATTTTTTTATGAATAGTGGACTAATGCAATGGTGTGTGTGTGTGTGCAGTTAACCCTTGTGCTGCCTTCGGGTCACGTGACCCAAAGGTTCATAACGAATCATCGTTGTGTTTACCCAATTTTACCCCATACAAAAACAAATAAAAATAATTTTCTTTTAACCTTTGCAATGTGGGGGGTCTGAGACAGCCCAACGGTTAAAAGAAAATGCTTCACTTTGTTTTTGTATGCTGTAAAGTTGTCGCAATACGACGGTGGGTCACAATGACTGATGGGTCAGAATGACCCGAAGATAACACAAGGGTTAAACTAATGTATTCCTTGATGGAGACAGAGGAGTTAGTGTTTCGCTAATGTCCCTGTCACGCTTCCGGCTCGACATAAGAGCTTCTGTCTCCATGGAGTGATGGAGCAGGCAAATCTTTTCTACCACAATCACCCCTTCACAGCAAAGCTCAAGACTGTTGGTTGACTTAGAAAGCAAGGGAAAGTATTTCAGTATACCATATACAATAGATTTTTATTATGCTTTCCTATTGAACCAATCCCTACGCTCATTGTTTCACTTAATTTGCTCTCCGGAATCTCGCAGGTTGACACCAAATGATCTGATACAAATGACAACATTAAATCACCCACGATTCAATCAATCGATCGATTAGAACAACAAATCACATGACTTAAATCAAAGGTTTGCTTAGCAACAGTTATGTATCACATGGTTAGAACAACTATAGAGCATAACAAAGCACTCCGATTGGCCAGTCTGATAAAATACTAAACCAAATGCTTGTCCATACGAGAGAAATCAGACTGACACATGGAGTGAAACAGACTCTGTAAGCTTGCAGGATTCCAATTTGCCATATAGTAGATAGAAAGTTTGGAATGAACTCTTTAGTCTTGGTACATAGCAAACCTCTATCTCACTACTCCTCCTTCACACTTGTCTACCCACTGTGCTGAACAGATGGCTTGGGGGGCGGGGGGGAGACCGGCTCCTGTAGATGACACCTCAGGAAGAGTTCATCTTACAAACATATCATTCCCCAGGTCTAGTAAGAAGGCCACGGGGTAACTAATACAGGTGTGGACTTGAGGACATTCTTCACTGGTTGAAATGTGACTTGAGGAAATTCTTCACAGGCTGAAATGTGAATTCTGGAAATGTTATGAAGCATGAAAATGCAAGGATTAGAGGACCAAGGGTTCTGCATGGTTGTTCTGGACAGATCCAAGCATTCTTCTCGACCAGTCAGTCAGAAGACACGCTCTCTCGTGTTTTTGACTCCGGCCACTGTACTGTTACGTGTGCATCACTTGCACAGTATCTATTCCGTTGAATATAGCTGACTCGTCAAGTTTATCAAGGAATTTGATTTCCAGTCATAAACATGCACAACCCTGCCAACCGTCAAGTTATACAACCGGCCTTTAGCTGTTTGTGTGCACGTGTGTTTGGGATCATATGGCTTCAGTCAAAAAAGCTATTAATATAGTGTTTTAAATTGGACCCAGCCCACTTTTTAAATGTGCATGCGTGTGTTTGGGTGCAGTCACATGGTTCCTGTTAAAGAAGCTATTAATATTGTTGTTCAGCGTACCTGTGTGTGGCACCACACTGAGAATTGGGCTTTTGGAAGAGCGGTATGCGTCCGAGAATAGCCTAGTTTACTAGGCCTCCTTGGTGTGTTCTGGGTTTCTGCAACCCTCTCCTATACTATGCCAGTAGCACATTAGCAACCCAAATGGGATGTGTAATCATCAGTAAACGCTGTATTCAGATTGACTCGGAACCAGGAGTCTTTTAGCTGGACACATTTGATCAATCTGTAGAAAGAAACTTGAAAAAAAATAATGTGATTTAAAATGTGCGGCCCAATATAAGGTTCTCTATTGAGCCAGTTGTTTGAAATTGTAATTGGCTTAATTTCTTGAATCATTTTATATGTGCTATTGTGTCTTAACAATGGTCCTTTCTGTTCATTATAATGTACATACTTCGATATGGAATGGAACAATTTGGATGTAGTTCACTAATTCTATGATAAGGCTTTGTAGTATCGTGTCCTGTCTGGTTTTATATGACTGTTTCCTATTAGTGTTTAAAACATGACACTGAACTTTGAATCTAATGCCCGCCTTTGATTGGCTTTCTGCCTCTGGACAGAATCTTTGGCAACTCCATCATTGGTTAAGGGAGCTAAGTTGTCTGATTGGGTAAAGATAGTGGGAACAGTATGTTCCACCCTCCCCCCCCCCCCCCCCCCCCCATGTGCTGTTGCCAGTCTGTGGTGCTCAACTATGTCAGCAAAAGAGTCTATGCAATACACACCTTTCAACCCCCTCTAGGCAATAACAAAACCTTTTTTATTGTGATACTGCTGTACCCGAAGCACCACAGATTTGTTAGCAACAGTCATGATTTAGAAAATAAATCTAATTATGGATCTTACTATGGAGTACAACTCTTTGTTTGTGACCAAATAGGAAGTACTGTTTTTCCTTCTTTGAATCCAGTGTTGTGTAACATAACTTATAATTCACTTGAACTCTACTTCTACCTCTCTGTTCTCTTCTCTGCCCCTCAGATTGAATCCCTTCCTCCGGAGCTGTTCCAGTGCAAGAAGCTCCGCACCCTGAACCTGGGGAGCAACTGCCTGCAGACCCTGCCGTCCCGCTTCGGGGAGCTGACGGGCCTGACCCAGCTGGAGCTCCGGGGGAACCGTCTGGAGTGCCTCCCCGTTGAGCTGGGCGAGTGCCGGCTGCTGAAGAAGAGCAGCCTGGTGGTGGAGGAGGACCTGTTCAACACCCTGCCCATGGAGGTCAAGGAGCAGCTGTGGAGGGCCGACAAGGAGCAGGTCTGAGCAGGAGGAGAGGCTGGAGGAAGAGGGGGACCAGTGAGGAAGAGATGAGAGTCTTGATAAATGGGAGTGGAGGAGAAGGGAGGACAAGGGTCAGCAGTGGAGGTCAGACAATAAAGGAGTAGAGAGAAAGTGAGGGACAGACATGAAGACAGAGGGAGGTAATTTGGGTTCGGGGTCTGCTGTCCTGGCTGAAGATTAAAGGTTACAGGTTCATAGTTTCTGACTGATCTCCACTTGCCAACTATGTGCCACTCTCACTTCATATGGTGTTTTTTTCATTTAAATTAATAACCGGAGGAGCAAACCAAAAGAGAGCTGTTTGAAAAACCTTTGAGGATCAAGGTACTTTGCAGTACTGAATATCAGTACAGAACAAAGAGAGACAACAGAAGAAGCAACGTGCAAAGACCTGCATGTGAATCTACACAGCACCCCTGGGTGGCTAAAACATATACAATCACTGGAGACAGACATTTAGAAATAGATTGTCCAATTGTTCAGCTACAACCCAAGTAATTCCATCAAGCCAACATTTGAGATTGCGAGAGTGGTGTTTAGATTTCCTCAGTATCCGTTTAAAAGTAAACAGGATGTTAAACCAGCACTCTGCTAAGATGTGTAGGAGGGAGGGTAGTTACAGGATCTTAGGGAGTAGTAGAACTCTACCAATGTCTACAAATAAACATAACAATCACACTCCTTTCACAGACTCTGGAGGACTTTGCGTTGGCCAAGATACAGTCGAGGTTGGATGCAATACCCTGCTCGAGTATTAAGTAGCAAGATTCAAAGACTTTAAACGTAACGACTGGTTGAATGGCTTTGTCAAGAAGAGATTTACCAAAAGGGATTTCCTGAAAAGCAACCTGTTTTACTTCTATGGCCTTACATCTGGGTGTATAAACTTGTCTAAGATGATCACAGACATCCTGTCAACTCCTGACCCTCTTCATATGTCTAAACCTGTACGGCTTGTATAATGTAGGGTCGTTCATTTCCTTGTTATAGTTACAGTAGCTGCAGGCTTTATAGGGCATTGATCTCAACATCTCATCCATTGTTTAAAAGATATATCAAATAGATGTTTGATATAAAGAATAAAACAAGATGAGATGACTGCATCTTCATAACCAGTTAGTTACATGGTTTGTCTGTGGAATCTCCCTCAAAACATTGTACATATGTTTTATTTATATACCTGAACCTCTCCCCTCTTCTACCAGTGGAAAATCTCCTGGAACGCTCCTGTCCGTTGTTGGTGAAGGCCAGGTTAAAATGCAAAGGGGCCAGAGGCTGGCAATGCGTAGCCCAAACTCGCTGGTCGAGGTATTGATGGACAAGTGTGTTCAGATGTTACCAGACTCCTTGTAGTCCTTTTTTGAAAAGTAATAAGACAAAGACCAAGCAGGTCTTAACTCCCTCTGCTGCTGATCCTACTGGTTGGTCTGTGTACTGGTGATTAATAAATGTTGCTTACTCGACCTAAGCTGACAGATTGCCATATGATCTTAACTCAGGGCTGGACTGAAGAGGCCTGCTGGTTTTGAGCTAGTAGATAGCTGGCTAGAACTGAATGTGGGCATTTCATGTTGGAAACAATTCTACTAAAGTTCTTTTTTTACCATGAAGTAGCCCTTTGCTTTCCTTGACCTTTAACACAGTGTGAGTGTGTTTCTCTCTCCCTGATGTATGACTTCCTGTTGTGTCATGAGACAGAAAACTGCTTTCTTTGCCTAAAAGTCCATTAACCCACACAAGCACAAACCATTCCAGCCAGTCACTATGGAAAACATAACATAGTATGCATGTAAGAGGAGGCCAAATGTATTTCCTGAAAGGGTAGGGGAACGGGAAAGTGTGCGTGTGTCCCTGAGAAAAAAGCTTGCATGTTGCTTTGCCCACCACAGAAAAATGCTCTGTACAGCACTGTGCCAGCACTTTAAGTATAGGCCATTCCATGATCATTACAACCCACACATCTAATCAACCCCTCAAACTTGCAGAGAGAAAGGCTGAATTAGATAACCGCTATGAGACTAGCATGGGTGGAGCACCCCCTGGTGGAGACAGTGTAACAGACATATCGTTGTCAGATGAAAGGAAAAAACGAATCAAGTTGTGTTGCCACCCCATTGTGACCATCCTTTAACTTCACATGGCCAGTCCATGTAACAGCTACTGTTTCTTTTTTAAGTTTTATAAGTGACAGACAATATATTTATTGTCTTATGGGCATTGAACTAAATGAACAGATTTGAGTGCAGTCTTCTGTCTAACACTAACACAGTGTGGCTGTGAAGCCCCTTGAGCATGTGTGTGTGTATGTAGGCCTTTAGTTTGTGACAGTGATTCTTGGTCCATTATTTTTGGTTCTCCATCCTGTTGATACGTGTTGATTGAAATGCTATATGGCTGACTCAGATACTGCATTGTATGCTTTCCCACCCTCTGTCTGTTTCATGTCACCGATGTGACAAGAAGATATGTGAGCTGTTTTTGAGTCAATGGACAAATCATATGTATTTTCATCACTGATGCCTATGAATGACGTTTTTTTTCCTTTGCCAAAATGGGTGATAGCAGGCTGAATGGAAGCCCGAGCCCTGTAACAAAGAGCCTATCAAAGCCCAATGGGCATTTTAGTGCTACTACTTTTTGTACTATTCTAAAATAAACAATGTCAATAAAATAAAACACATTAACACCATACTGTCTTTCTTTGTATCCGCGCTTGTCTCGTCACATTGAGTTCATTCAGTGAAATCCATCAAAGTCTTTGCATAACAGTACACACCGCAAAACTTATCTAGAAAAGGTAAATAAAGGGTATGGACGGAGGTCAGGAGAGTGCATGGCATGCCCCATGGAAAAGGCTCTTGGACTTGACATTGTCAAGTTGGAGTTGGGGCAATGATTCGACAAAACAAATTCACCACCAATGTAAAAGACAGCCACGTCGTTACCACGCAGAGGTAACGAAGGAGTTAAAGTCCAAAATCCTATTATTGCTTCACCATGGTTACAGTTTAATCGAGTTAGACCGCTCTCTTCTTCACATTGTATTTCAGACCCGGATGACTGCAGAGTTTCTCCATAAACCAACTATTAGCATGGATTTCTTGTCGGATCTAGACGCGCAAAAGGTATGCGTTAACATTTTATTATAAACGCCTTATTGTCGGCCTTATTGGTGACAGTAAACATGTAGCCTAGCTAATGTAGCTGCTTTGTGTTTTGGTTTTATTCTGTTTAAATCGCACGAGAACAAGTCACATGTATTAATTGTGCACGTGCTTTTATAACGTTCCAATGTATCGCGCTCCTGTTAGTGTTCTGAGTGAGTCTGTGTTGACTCATGTTACATAACATTAGCTGCAGCCTAAAGTAACAGGAACAGTAGGCTACCGAATAGCTAAAGTAAATGTAAGCATTAGTCTACTAATATATTGTCCAATATGTAGGTATTAAGTGGTCAACTCTCTGGTGGTCCCCTGGCAGTACCGCGAGGACGGTTACCTGGTTCTTGACGGGCTGCTCACGCCGAAAGAATGTGACTCTCTCAGGGAGCGGATGGGCGAGATTGTGGACCGGATGGATGTTCCACAACACTGTCGGATCCAGTTCTCCACCAATCACGACGAACAACTAAAAACACAGGTATTCAAGGGGTCAACCTATGTATTACTAATGTTTGTTTTTGTTTTATCAGACAATATTTGAACATTGCAATATGTCTTTTCCATGCTTCCTGTCACAACAGATGCAGGTAAAGTTTCTGTCTTCTTCCTTTAGCTTAGATTAACTACGCTCTCTCGCCCTCTTTCCCTTTGTCTGCATTTGCCCATGTTTGAACGATAGTGTAAACACTAGTCAACCCCTAGTCTGTGCAAACTGACCATAATTGGACGGATCATGTGACTTCAGCAACATTCGTTTCATCTGCAGGGCAACGCAGACTATTTCATCACCAGTGGCGATAAGATCCGGTTCTTCTTCGAAAAGGGAGTTTTTAACGATGACGGTATGCGTTTCAATCAGCTTTGCTATTTGCTCCCCTGCTGACATGAAGCAAAATAAAATAAAACTGTCTCAAATTTTAGGGGATTTCATTGTGCCAAAGGAACGTTCCCTGAACAAAATTGGGCATGGTGAGTAACGTTGGGCTGTGTCCACTGTTTCCCTTAACTTAATAAGACAATTTGGGGAAAAATTAAAGAATGTATGGAAATGACGTTATCACTTTATAATGCAGATATGGTCTTGTCTCCCTCAGCTCTCCATGCCTATGAGCCTTTATACAAGAACGTCACTCATTCACCCCAAATTCAGGTGAGAGAGACCTGGGCTAACTTATGAGTTATGAATGAAACAAACTTTATACTATTAGATTGAAATGAATCACCTCTCGCTCGCTCTCTCTCTCCAGGGTATATCTAAGAAATTGGGCATGAAGAGTCCTATGATTCTTCAGAGCATGTACATTTTCAAGGTAATAGAGAATATTACTTTCATCTGGATACTGCTCTGTGTATCTGTGCAACCCTGATTTTACATTTGCCAACCCATTGCTTTTCAGCAACCAGGAATTGGGGGAGAGGGTAAGATGTCTGTAAATACTGCAAAGGAGATATTCACAGCAATGTTTAGGTGTGCTGTGAGTCTTTTCAGAGGTGCGACTGACTTTGTGTCCCATTTTCTCTCTGTCTCTCTCTCTCTGTCTCTCTCTCTCTGTCTCTCTCTCTCTGTCTCTCTCTCATATCCCTCCTCTGCCCACCCCTCAGTGACACCCCACCAGGACGCCACCTTCCTGTACACTGAGCCCCTGGGGAGAGTGATGGGGGTGTGGATTGCCCTTGAGGATGCCACCCTGGACAACGGCTGTCTCTGGTTCATCCCGGGCTCACAAAACAGTAAGGTCGTCTGTCGGAAGAGAGACCCTCAGCCGAGCTCACACAGCAGTGCACACAGCCGTCTACAGCGGCACATGACACCGGTGTGTGTTTGTCATCTCAGTTACTGGATGGGTGTAAGCACAAGGCTCCTGCACTTGTCCCACGCTTTCAACTCCAGGTTAAGGGAATGGACAGGCGCTCACTTCAAGGACAAAGGTGGACTCTTTGGACAGAGTTCTCCTCACTCCTTCCTGTCAGTCATTGTCTATATAGCTGCTTTTTTTCCCCACTTCTAGGTGGGATCTCCCGAAGGATGGTGCGTACTGCCGAAGGCACCTACCCCTTGACGGACTTCATAGGCAGAGAGCAGAGCTATGACGACAAGCTGTTCGTCCCTGCGCCCGTCAAGAAAGGCAAGTGTCTCACAGAGTAAGACACCTCCAGGGAGTTGCTGTGTCGTTGCTTAGCGATGACCTCAGAGTCACCTAGAGGGCTAGGCCGATGAGACCAGGCCAGAGGCTTGCTGGGGGAGGGGGCAGGGAGGGGGTGGGGAGTAGTGCAGTCTAGTATAGTATATGTGGGTTGTGTGTGTGTACACTGAGTTTTAGCTTCACTCCAGGGTGAGAATCAGGTGGCAGGGTGAATGTGGGTCAAACAACCAGGCCGAGCGGTTTGGACTAAGCCCGGGAGACTTCTGGCACTTAACAGTGAAGCTGGCTTCCTCACTTACATACGAATCTGCTGAACTGTTCCTTGCCAAATTAATTCTCTCTTGTGAAAGACAACTCTCTTGTTTCCTCTCCCGCTCCACTACTTGTCCCTCAGGTGGGGTGGTTTTGATCCATGGAGAGGTGGTCCACCGCAGTGCCCAGAACACTTCAGATGCCTCCCGCCACGTCTATACCTTCCACATCATGGACTCCCAGGACACCTGCTGGAGCCCCGACAACTGGTCAGGACTAATAATAGTACCCAGGGTAGTGTGGGTATAGGAACTGTTGGAGGAACTGAGTGCTGTAGATTGACAGGTCATTGTGTGCTGTTCCTATCCAGGTTACAGCCCACTGAGGAGCTTCCATTCCCAGCTCTCTACACTTAGACGACCCTGCACACCGAAGGACACAACGTTCCGTCGGCGGGAGGGAGGGAGAGAGAAACAGAGGACATCTGAGTCCCCCTGGAACTGAACAGGACCATGACAAAGCAGTATTCTTCTACCAGCAGATATTAGTTATTTGTAGACCTTCTGACCATAAATGTAATCAAGTTATGTAATTCTAAATACTAAGCAGAGCATAGAGCAGGAGATGGTTTTGGCTGAGGGATCACAATCTTCAGACATTATGTTCAACAGGAGCAATGGACCAAAATGTGAAGTACAATCCATGGTGTGACATTTCATGATTGTATCAGCTCTTTTACTTTAGAAAATATTTTGTAATAAATGCAAAACACTTTTGTCCGATAAAGTTGTTTTTGGCATTCTTGGTGTCTAGATGATATACTCAGAGCAAAACAAAAACTTGATGTGAGAAATGCTTGAATTGGAAAAGTATTGCTAAATCCCTGGGTTTCAGTAGTGCAGAAGGAAAGGAATAAAGACATTCTAGCCCTGTGGGTTATCTCATTAAATATGAACTCAGTCACACAGATTCCCCCTCTATGTATGCCTGTGTAGACATAACTGTATATATTCAAGTTGTATTAGATTGAAGGGTCGCATAAGTGAATGTTTGGAGATATATACACACACATTTAGTAATAACACAGAGTTGAACATCTGTTCTACATAACCTCTGTTGTCAGATGCTAGTTGCTCCTTCCACAGTGTGTCCTGAGACTCAGAGGAGAGAAGGAGGACAGGGGAGGTAACATAAGAGGACTTTATTGATGCTTATCTACCATGCAATACCAGTGTTTCCAGACAGTCAAAAGCAGTGATTAAAAAATCATACTTTGAACAAAATATCAGAAATTAGCAGTTTGTATTTGAAAAAGTACCACTTAATTCAATTACAGAAATCAAATACTGTATTGTTTCCATGCTGAATAATAAACATTGAAAAATTGTAACAACATACATTGTTTTAAACATTCCCAAGAATGCACTGCGAGGAGGGCTTGAGATTCCAGTGAAATGTCTTGCCATAACTGCAGTGATGGAGGAGTGGTGTCCCCAGATTAGCTCTAAGTGTTACATTTAATGTTAGAGCTCATTTCAGTATTAGCCTAGTCAAGTTAATTTAGTTAATGTGGTAATGATAAATACGTTTTACATTAAAGCCTAAAACACAGGGAAAATAGACATGTTATTGGGTCAAAATCCAATTCAAAACCAATCGGGAGGCCCTGTTTATTCTTTTCATATAAAAATAAGTAAGCATAAGAATCAAGAAAATGTATGTTATCAATGAGAGGCCACAATGACCAAAGAGTAGACCTAAAAAGATTTCAGTTCAACAAAAAATATACTGTAGGGTATTTTTTGTATACAAGTACAGGATTTCACATTATAAAGTCATGCTTAAGAGTATTGTCATACGGAAGTATGGACCCGCCCACAGAGTTCACCTTCTGAAAACCAACCATGCTTTCAGCTGTCCTATCCTACACTATCCACAGTACTAGGTAATGACTAATACAAAATATACATCTTTAAGGCAAATACAAGTCCAGCAGTCAGTCTTTAATATATTGCCACAACAAGAAAAGGCAAAATACAATATATTACTTCCATCTGACTCAACAAGCTTGCTTAAATGATCATGTTCTTCAAAAGGCTGTACCAAGTTGTAGGCCTTCTTCATTAAGCCAAAAAAAAAAAAGATTTTAAATAACAAAACAAATCACACACATTATAGAAACATATCCTTCAGCAGTGTCTGTTCATCCCAAACTCCTGTGACTGATTATGGGGTTCAAGAGGGGGGGATAGTTCCCATGGTTCAGTGTATCGGTACCTTCCACTACAACACAAAGCTGTGTACAATGCAAAAAACTCATTTGTGTATCCCGTTCTCTTTCTCTCTCACACACCCTCCCTTCCTGCATCCTTACTCAGGATACTGGGAATAATAAATAAAAAAAGTAGTGTAGACATTGAAACATAGCTAGTATCTGAATCTAACCGGTTCTACTGTCATGCTTACAGTACCTCTGCAGAACAGTAGAGTAAAAAGGGACATTGGAGTGGCTACCAGCCAACCATATGAGTTACTTCTCATCATTCATTTATGCAAGCTAAAGATGACCAAAGCTCAGCTATCAGATCTCAGATAGTTAAGCCTTATCATGTGACAGCCATGGTGATTTTTTCCACACAGTCAAGTAAATGTTAAGATTATCTTTGCAGCATTAATACCAATGATATCATACCTTCACTTCTACACAACATAGCGCGCGCGCGCCCCCCCCCCCCCCCCCCCCCATGTTGAATGATGTCCTGATCTCCTGCAGGGTTCTTGGAACTAAAGCTGCTTCCCTGTATTGGTATTTGTCACACTTCCACTCTGACCCCTCACCTTCCCACCCCTGCTGGCCTCCGATAGGCCACCAGTGTGGCTTAGTGTGCTCTGATTGGCCAGGTCAGAGCAGGAGGAGGATGAAGAGGTAGAGGGGGAGGAGCAGGTTGTCTATCTGGGAGGTGTAGGCCTCCAGCATGGCCACCAGAGTGATGGAGCCCACAATCCAGGAGTAGCTGGAGTTCAGGTTGATGGTCCCATCAAAGATTAGGAACATCGCCACGGCGATGATCTGGGCGAACACGGAGGTGGCCGTGCCCTCCATGGTTTTCTTGGTGCCGGGCCAGCGGATCTCCCCCATGGTGCTGCCGAACACAGAGGCCACCGTATCCCCCACGCCCACCGCCAGCACCCCAGCGTAGGGCACCAGGCCTCCGGTCCCGGGGAGGATCCCCTTGGGGGAGCAGGGCCCCGGGAACAGCCAGATGGGCAGGGACATCCCCACCAGCAGGTAGACGTGAGTGAGGATGAGGGGCCCGGAGTCACGCTCGTCCAGAAACAAGGTGAGCAGTTGCCTGAGGGGTTGGCCGAGGGGACGGATACGGAAGTACCTCACATACTCCAGCAAGAGGAAGGCCCCCAGGCAGCCCACGGACGCCACGTGGAGCAGCTGGCGATCGTACACCAGCCCGGGGACAAACGTCGCCACCACTATGAGGTGGAAATACTTCCGCACCACGGTGGACGCCTGGTGCTTCTTGGAGCCCGAAGTGCGCTGGTAGTTCTGGTGGAGCACCACGCACGTGGCCACAACCCCTAGGAAGGCCCAGTACACCAGCAGGCAGAGTCTCTTGTCGTTGAACGTGACAAAGTCCAGCAACCACATTATGGGATGTCTGCGGATGAGCAGCGAGAGCCAGGGCATGAGGATCCCCAGGGCCAGCACGGCCGTCATCATGTGAAAGAAGAGAGACGACACCCAGGTCTCCGACTCCATGAAGCAGAAGAGCAGGGCGAAGAACACCCCCAGCAGCAGCGACCCCACCACCACCACAGGCAGGAAGTAGTTCACCGGGTCGCCCTTGGCCTCGGCCAGGTTGAGCGAGCGCTTGATCAGCTGGTTGATGATGAAGCTGATGCCGCCCATGATGAGCAGGGCCTCGCCTGGCGTGAAGCACCGCGGCAGCAGGTACAGGACGATCAGGCTGAGGTACACGAAGATCAGCAGGACCTCCAGCACCTCGATGACCTCGGACACCGTCAGGGTCTGCTTGGTGGTGTAGAGGATGGCGCTGCTCGCCACGCCCGCGATCACACAGGTGTTGGTCGGCACCGGCCGCGTGATCCCCAGCGCTATGAGAGACAGGAAGAGCGCCAGCATCATGCCCGTGACGGTCACCACCATGGAGAAGCGCTCAAAGTAGACGTTCCCGGAGGCGGCGCACCTCTCCTTCAGCACCAGCCCCAGCAAGGGCATCACCATGCAGGCCGGCACGATGCCGCTGTTGGCGGACGGGCGGAACTGGAAGACGGCGCCCCCGTTCTTGAGCAGGCGGTCCCACTTGTGCTGGACGTAGAAGGCCTGGATGACCAGGGCCACACAGCACCAGGAGTGCTGGTTCCACAGGGCTGTGTGGACGCACAGCACCATGGAAAACACCACGGCAGACTCCACCAGCACTGGGTTGGTCTGCATGACTGCGCTGGACAGAGAAGAAGGGGCGGAGGGAGGAAAGGAAGGATGGATGGAGGGGAAAGGAAAGCGGGTGGAGAGCGTTTTCCAAATGGGTGTGGTAACAAGACAGCCGGTCAGTTCCTCTCTTGTTCACACATCATCAGTCTGCCACTCTCCTTTCAGCCCAAATGGTTACATCTGCAGAAACAAGATTAAATCTGAATAGCATATGATGACAACCCTTCCATAATCAAACTTAATATATACAGTAGTGTATAAGAGCCTAGTAAACTCTCTGGTGTCTCACAACAGTTCAGTTTATCTAAAGTCCAGAATTGCAAGCCTGAACTTTGGCCTACAGAATATTGAATGAATCATTGCCACATCATTCACCCACATGCTCACACTACTTAGTGTGGTAATGTACCGCTAGACTTCCTGGCGAAACGGATGCGAATGGATTCTATCTTTATCGTACAACAAAATGAATAGTAATATCAGTAACTCTTAATACTTCTTTTTACAGGCTACCTCGAAGGATAGCTTGAATTTACCGTGGGATGTGCTCAGGTCTAACCTTTTGTTCTATATTGAGGTGGGGGTGGGGAGTCAGTGCAATAAAATTACGAGTGCCATTGAAAATAGAGATAATGCAGGTAGGAATGCTTTCTCCTTCGGCAGAACTAACACGAACTAACACGGCACTAGAGGCATTCCCACTGTTGTGAGAAATGCCTTAATGAAATTTCAACCAAGGATGCAGCGACTCAACATCCCTGGTAAGCTTGCTCAGCTAGTTTGCTAGCTGACTGGCTACACAATTCAGGCGACTAGCTACTCCTGTATATCGCACAAACGCGGTTACCATGTATTGCGCTTGTAAATGAGTATCAAGCAGATGAGTACTTACCAAATAAGTGTAGGACATTAACTGTTGGTCTTCTTCACAGACACCCGACCTTTCAACAATTATTTTCCCCTATCATCTGGCGTTACTCACACCCAGTAGGAGGGGGCCATGTTTGACAGCTGGGTCACGTGGTACACAGAAACGAAAAATGATTCATTATGTTTTATTTTAATCATATGTTTCTGAAAAGTGAATTAGATATCAGCTGTTGAAGTGGAGCAATTCATATAAATGTATCAGCATTAAAAATAAATATGAAACGTTCAGGCTACGTGACGCGGGTTCATGTTGTGGGAAGCAACCAATCAGGTGGCAGACAAGAAGATGGCGAACTCGGAGATGTGTGTCAGGTACCTAGTTAGCTGACGAGCTAACTTAATGAAAGAAACTTATATAACTAATTATTTTAGGAATATAAAGCTATGTGAAGTCTTTAAATATGCGTGCATGTGTTAAAGTTAGGATATTTCCTAAATGTCTTGTCACACTTTGAGTTGCTCAAACAAGCTGTATTGTAAGCTAACTTTAGCCAGCTAGCTTTTTGCCTTTCTTTTGAATGGCAGTGAAGCGCGGTCGATAGTTTTCAATCACATGCTGCCAGACAACAGCATACAATACCAACAGCTCAGAAGTTCTTCTTAGTCAACCAGGCACATTTGCTAATGAATACTTGAGTGACTAAGCGGTAGCTGAATAGAAATGCTTTGGGTTTGTATTGCCTGAAAAAGCTAGCTAACGGCACGCTAGCTATTTAGCTAGCTAAAATGTGCGGGACAGCTGCAAGACGTGGATGATGCGTCGCAACAATCTGTCATGTAATACATGATGTAGTAGTGTAATGGTGTACTTATGCATTTTATCAATATACGTATGTGACATTTTACGAATGACTTAGTCTTCGAAATACAATGTCAGTGTTCTTGGCTGTTGTTACAATAGCATGTGAGTGGTATATAGTTTGATAATTATCATGGCTTCATAATATTGAGACGTAGCATATTAAATCCACACAGGAGCAGTCGAGAGTTATGGACCATCTTACTTGGCAGATCTGCTTTGCGGGAGCCGGTATGTCAAGATTTCCTCTGTCTTATACCAGGCATTACAAACAGTGGACTGTGTGGATTTGTTGTATGCTTCAGTTAACATCTGATTAATGTACAAAGTAGTTACGAGAATTCTGAACTTATTTATTGGTGTTTATCCTCTGTATAAAAAAAAGTACTATCCTTGTATGACTTCAATTGTTTATGGACACAGGCTCAAATCGAAGCAGAGTTGGACAGAAATTGGGAGAGGTTACTGCAGGGATTGAGTTACTACAAAGCACCAAGGTATGGTGGTGTCAATCTGAGTACTTCACATTTTTAAGTTGAATACTTGTCAACAGTCTGCCCGATGATCACTACATATCTGTTTATTTTGTAGTTCATCATCAGCAGATAAACTAAAAGCTGACAAAGATGTTGCACAGACATTGAAAGACTTTGGTCTAAGGATCAGTAAAGTACTGGTAGGTAACTAATTTCAACGTCCTTTAAGAGCTGTCAGACTGAATCTGTATGTATTGTACTTATCTTGTGGAATATTTGATTGTTACAGGGTCTCAGCGAACAACAGAGTGTGCATATTCTGCAGTGTTACTTACAGGAAGACTACAGAGGGACTCGGAATTCACTCAAGGTGAAGCGTGTGTGTGTGTGTGTGAGTGTACATTAAAAAAAAATGAAACCAGCCTTGACTTGTGTTATTTTCCATCAAAGGCTGTCCTTCAAGATGAGAGACAGAGCCAAGCCCTCATTCTCAAAGTAGGCACACCCCCAACAGCAATACCATGAAGAAGTTTTGGTCATCCTCTCGTAGAAAACATATTTGTAAATCTGTGCGTGTGTGTTTTCTCCCCAGGTGGCAGACTATTACTACGAGGAGCGCGTGTGTCTGCTGAGATGTGTGCTCCTGCTGTTGACGTACTTCCAGGACGAACGTCACCCATACCGGGTGAGCAGCCGCTGGAAGCTTAGTCACATCTCACGCACTTACTCTGGAGTTACACGCTCAAGGTTTCTTTTGTTATCTGTTTGTGTGTGTATGTTGCTGTCTGTCAAGGCGGAGTACTCGAACTGCGTGAGCAAGTTGGAGAAGGACCTGGTGACCAACTACCAGAAGCAGTTTGAGACTCTCTTCAAAGCTGAGGCCCCGACATGGGAGACCCACGGCAACCTCATGGTGAGACGTCCGAGCCCCGCTCCTCGGCTGGTTCAGTATCTGAGCTGAGGTGTGCTTACCCAGGACCAGGTGTTCCTATGCAGTATATCTGTGTGTGTGTGTTGCAGACAGAGAGGCAGGTGTCTCGGTGGTTTCTACAGTGTCTGAGGGAGCAGTCTCTGCTGCTGGAGATCCTCTTCCTGTACTACGCCTACTTCGAAATGGGCCCCACCGACCTGCTCAGCTTCACCAAGATGTTCAAGGAGCAGGGCTTTGGCCAGCGCCAGACCAACAGGCACCTGGTGGACAAGAGCATGGATGCCCTTGTCGACCGCATAGGGTGAGCAGCAGGCTGCTTCTGAGATTCACCTGGAACTAAATAAGTGGGCGGACAGTACTGTTTTGGAAGTTACATATAGCAGGCTACCATAATAACTCTGCAGTCTGGATTACTTGAGGCTGTGGGAGGCATTATGATGAAGATGACAGAACATTATGGGTGTCCCTTTTGTCAACATCCAACATTGTTCTCTGTGTGTGCCTGTGTGTCATGCAGATACTTCAGCTCTCTGATCCTGGTGGAGGGGATGGACATCGACTTCCTGCACAAGTGCGCTCTGGAGGACCGCACCGAGCAGCACCAGTTCTCCAGCAGTCCTGTCATCTGCAAGGTACGCACGACCACCACTACAGCCAGGATTCCATGTGCACAAGACAGCCCGGTTAGGAAGATGAACAGGGAAACAGACTTGCAGTCGGTTCTGCTATTCCCTCAATGTTTCATGTATGAGACAGTGCTGAGTCCACAAATTATTCTGTGAAACGTGCAGTCTTCTCTATCCATCTCTCCATGCATTTCTTAAGTTCTCCATCTTTCTGTCCATATCTCTGTCCCTCCATCCACTCTCCTTCTCTCCGCGTCTCCAGGAGATGGACCAGCTGCTCCTCACGTTCGGGGACATTCCTCACCACGGCCCGGTCCTGCTGGCCTGGGTCTTACTGAGGCACACGCTGAGCCCAGACGAGGCCAGCCCGGTGGTGCGGCGAATAGGGAACACGGCGCTGCAGCTGGGGGTGTTCCAGTACCTCACCCCCATGCTGCAGGGCCTCGGGGGCTCGGGCAACAACGTGAGTAGCAGGACATGGACACACAAACACACACTCACCTTATGGTCGTCGCAAAAACCTAAATGTAGGCATGTGTAACCAAGTTCAATTGGTTCAACTCATTCCGCAGTATCAATACCGCCCAGCCGTGCCATTTAAATAGCTATCTTTTTGATGGCATAGCTTGCTGAGATGGTTTATCACAGGTGGTCAGTTGCATGTGTGAGTTAGAGGACCTGATGTTGAACTTGAGTGAGGAAGCAAGCGATGACTGACAAGCGGCACCAGTGATGTTGGTCATCTTCAGGATGTTTAAAGCTCCACATGTTCTCTCTCCTCCTCCCAGTGCACGGCCAGCACAGCCAGGATGTGCATCTACGGCCTCCTGTCCTTTGTTGTCACGTCCTTTGAGGAGGAGACTCTGGGCAGCCAGCAGGTAGGACTGGCCTTACTGATGATAACCTAGCTTTGCTGATAAATCCCTGGCCTTACTGATGATAACCTAGCTTTGCTGATAAATCCCTGTCCTTACTGATGATAACCTAGCTTTGCTGATAAATCCCAGTCCTTACTGATGATAACCTAGCTTTGCTGATAAATCCCTGGCCTTACTGATGACAAGCTAGCTTTGCTGATAAATCCCTGGCCGTACTGATGATAACCTAGCTTTGCTGATAAATCCCTGGCCTTACTGATGATAACCTAGCTTTGCTGATAAATCCCTGGCCTTACTGATGACAAGCTAGCTTTGCTGATACATCCCTGGCCTTACTGATGATAACCTAGCTTTGCTGATAAATCCCTGGCCTTACTGATGATAACCTAGCTTTGCTGATAAATCCCTGGCCTTACTGATGATAACCTAGCTTTGCTGATAAATCCCTGTCCTTACTGATGATAACCTAGCTTTGCTGATAAATCCCTGTCCTTACTGATGATAACCTAGCTTTGCTGATAAATCCCTGGCCTTACTGATGACAAGCTAGCTTTGCTGATAAATCCCTGGCCGTACTGATGATAACCTAGCTTTGCTGATAAATCCCTGGCCTTACTGATGATAACCTAGCTTTGCTGATAAATCCCTGGCCTTACTGATGACAAGCTAGCTTTGCTGATACATCCCTGGCCTTACTGATGATAACCTAGCTTTGCTGATAAATCCCTGGCCTTACTGATGATAACCTAGCTTTGCTGATAAATCCCTGGCCTTACTGATGATAACCTAGCTTTGCTGATAAATCCCTGGCCGTACTGATGATAACCTAGCTTTGCTGATAAATCCCTGGCCTTACTGATGATAACCTAGCTTTGCTGATAAATCCCTGGCCTTACTGATGACAAGCTAGCTTTGCTGATACATCCCTGGCCTTACTGATGATAACCTAGCTTTGCTGATAAATCCCTGGCCTTACTGATGATAACCTAGCTTTGCTGATAAATCCCTGGCCTTACTGATGATAACCTAGCTTTGCTGATAAATCCCTGGCCTTACTGATGATAACCTAGCTTTGCTGATAAATCCCTGGCCTTACTGATGATAACCTAGCTTTGCTGATAAATCCCTGGCCTTACTGATGATAACCTAGCTTTGCTGATAAATCCCTGGCCTTACTGATGATAACCTAGCTTTGCTGATAAATCCCTGGCCTTACTGATGATAACCTAGCTTAGGTGATAAATCCCTGGCCTTACTGATGATAACCTAGCTTAGGTGATATATCACCGGCATTGCTGATGTTATCTTAGCTGTGTTAAATCTGACACCAGTCACCCTATTTTACAAGGACGACACGCAACAAAAATAGAGGGCTTTGGGGCTAAGACCTCCATGAAGTTTTGACAGACTGAACCTCCAAAAGGTATGACGAGCCTGATGTGTGTTGTTGTCCCTCAGCACCTGATCAACGCGGCCTGCGAGGTCCTGTCTGCCCCCAGCCTGGCCGAGCTCTTCTGGGAAACGGTAAGCAGGAGCATGGCTCCACAACGGAGAGGGAGCTATTTTATCGGATGGCAAAAGCTGTGTGCAAGATACTGGAACGACTCGTCAAATTCAAATCAAGGCTGTACTTTTTCGGACTCGAAACGATGTATCATACAAACGAGGAGAGTGTGTACATCTCCGAATGTGTCATCCTGTGTTTGATTGATCCTCATGTGTTTCCACTGGTTGTGTTTGTCAGAAGCCCAACCTGGGTCTGGGGATGGTCCTGGACAGTGCTGTAGGAATGTTCCCTCATAAGACTGGGCCACTGCTACAGCTGCTCACCGCTCTTCTCTCTGACAAGTCCACCGCTAAGAAGGTACACACCCACACAAGCGTATTTTGTTTCTTTTTTTTTTCACTTACCCAACCATTCCAAATGACGTTTGAACTCTTATTTTGAACTTTGTGTGTGTGTATCAGGTGTACACATTCCTGGACAAGATGTCCTTCTACACGGAGGTTTACAAGCAGAAGCCCAGTGACATCCTCTCCAGAGAGGATGAGACTCTGTGGAGGAGACAGACTCCCAAGCTGCTCTACCCTCTAGGTGTGTTCAGCTGGACCTGTGTGTGTGTTAGCTGTTCAGACTTTGTTCAGCTGTGTGTGTGCGTGCCGTTATGCCACGTCTATGCAAATTCTGTATTCTCACTTGTTTCTCTCCTAATGTAATTTTTTGGTATCTTCTCTGATCTCTTTCTCTGCTGGTCTCTCTCTGCTGGTCTCTCTCTGCTGGTCTCTTTCTCTCTCTCCTGGTCTCTATTCTGGTCTCTCTTTTCTCTGGTATCTCTCTCCCTCTCCTGGTGTCTGGTCTCCCCTCCAGGTGTGGGCCAGACCAACCTGCGTGTGCCTCAGGGGGTTCTGGGCCAGGTGTGTGTGGGTGAGCAGGGCTACGTGGTCCGCTGGGACTACTCCTACAGCGCCTGGACCCTCTTCACTTGCGAGATCGAGATGCTGCTGCATGTCGTCTCCACCGCAGGTACACACACACACACACACACACACACACACAAGCTTCTCCATGCACGCTCATATCCTGATGACCAAAAATGTGCTTAAATTTATAATGAGACTCTATTTTTGGTGCGTTATTTCCTTCTTTCTCTCCCTCCCCTCCGGTCCCTGTCTAGATGTGATTATGCACTGTGAGAGAGTGAAGCCCATCCTGGACCTCATCCATAAGGTCATCAGCACTGACTGGACTGTGTCTGACTGTCTCCTGCCTCTCACCTCACGCATCTACATGCTGCTGCAGAGGTGAGGAACACACACACACACACACACACACACAGACTATTCTCATACAGATGTCTCAAATGATCTCTATGAAGCACGAACCTCTGTTTGTCTGTGGTCTCCCACAGGTGGTTAGACTGTGACCTAAATGAACGTGAGGTCTCAACCTCCACAGAT
>NC_085031.1:4769030-4802818 GCF_963692335.1 Osmerus eperlanus
ATGGTCCCTAAGCCTAGAGCAGTGTTCTGATTGGCTGTTATGTTGTCCAGTCAGATGTGATGCAGCTGACAGACGACTCCACCAAACTCAAGCTCTTCATGGACGTCCTGGACGCCACCAAGGCTGCTGTGAGTCGTCACGGCAACATCATCCAGCTCCTCATCTCACCCTGTCAACTCCATGTCTCTGTCTCTCTCTCTGTCTCTGTGTCTCTCTGTCTCTCTCTCTCTCTGTCTCTCTCTCTCTCTCTCTCTCTCTCTCTCTCTCTCTCTCTCTCTCTCTCTCTCTCTCTCTTTCCCCCCCCGTCCTTCGCTCCATAGTAAAGTCCTAGTCTCTCTCCCTCCCTGGTTGCTCCAGTATCAGTAAAGTGTGTGTCTCTCTCAGCTGCTGGTGCCCTCCTCAGTGCCGTGTCTGCGTCTGGGCTCCATGATGGCCACGCTGCTCCTCATTCTGCTCAAGCAGTGGAGAAGGTAAACCACACCTCACTGGAGATGCAGGTGTACATGGAGCAGGGGAGCCACATCCAGAGTTAGGGTTTGATTGCGGTTTTTGATGCTGGAAAAAGATGAGCGGTGAAGTCATTTGCTAACGATGCCTAGAATCGTCATGTGATTCATGTGACTTTTAGAACTGATAGAGGTTCAAACCTGAAGCCAATTTCATTAGCGATACATTATAGAACAAGCTTACCATACATATGGAAGAAGAAGAAAGAGAGGTTTGTGATATGTTGGGATTTGTGAAAAGCCTTGAAAGAGGCTTGCACAAACAAGAGGATATTCCAGGACAGTTGGTCCACCTGTCACAGCACAAGGAGCTGTGTGGGTCTACTGTATTCCAAACAGCACACATCATTAACACCTGCTTCTACACCAGTTGGGTTCTGTGGGCCAGTTGAATTCCCTTTCTTTCAAGGCTTTTCACAAACCATAACGTCCCCAAATAAATCTTCATTCTTCTTTTTATACAATGCATACGTACACATTATTATAAATCATCATCATCTTCTGACGTTGAGAAACTTCATTCTTCACCCCCCCCCCCCCCCCAGTCTGGTGGCGGGGGCCCCAGACGTGCTGTCCCCCCTGTCCCTGATCCTGGAGAGTGTCCTGCAGGCCGACCAGCACCTGGTGGAGAGGACCAAGGCCAAGGTGTTCTCTGCCCTCATATCTGTCCTGCAGATACAGGGGCTCAACGGTGGGTTTGTGTGTGTGTGTATAAAAGTGTGTCTGTGTCAGTGGCGATTACCCTGTGTGGGGTTGGATGGTAGTGTGTGTGTGGTCTCTTTTTTAACCACCCGTGTGTGTGCGGTTCAACCGGCTTCAGACTGACTGTCCCCTCTGCCCCGCCCCAGGTGGAGAGATCTCCCAGCTGCCCCAGCTGCTGCTGTGTGTGTGCGAGACGGTGCAGGACGAGGCGCTGGCCTTGATTGACAGCACGCGTCACATGGCCACGCTGGGGGAGGGGCTGGAGGACAAGGACAGCATGGAGACGGACAACCCCCGGAGCCTGCAGAAGGACCAGAGAGACGGGGTGAGGGAGGGGGCGGGATCTGAACCAGGACTGAAGGACAATTCCAGTTGATTTTGTTTGAATTTATCTCTAAAATGTTCTCTCTCTCTCTCTCTCTCTCTCTCTCTCTCTCTCTCTCACACTCTCTCTCTCTCTCTCTCTCTCTCTCTCTCTCAGGTGTGTGTGCTCGGGCTCCACCTGGCTAAGGAGCTGTGTCGCGTGGACGAGGACGGGGAACACTGGGTTCTGGTGCTGAGGAAGGTTCCGGTTCTGCCCTCTGTCCTCAGTGCTCTGGAACTGAGCCTGCGCTGCAAACAGAACCTGTACTTCACAGAGGCTGTGCTGCACCTGCTGCTCACACTGGCCCGCACGCCCCAGGTAGGGGAGAGGGATGTGTAGAAAACACACACACATGCCCCAGGTAGGGGAGAGGGATGTGTAGAAAACACACACACATGCCACAGGTACACATTCTACAGGTACAGACACACACTCCACAAGTACACTCACGGCACATGCACACACAAATGCAACCATTACTGGCTGGTCCCTGAGGTGAATCTGAATGAGCCTGATGTGTGTGTGTGTGTGTGTGTGCGGTCATGCAGGGGGCAGCAGCGGTGGCTGGAGCTGGAGTCATCCAGAGTATCTGCCTGCCTCTCCTCAGCGTCTACGAAGTCCACGCCAACGGAGCCTCCCAGGTGAACACTGTGACCAGCTGACCTCCTGGTGATTCGGTTCACATTTTGGCGTGCGTGTGTGTCAATGCGTGTGTGCGTGTGTGTTCTCTCAGGCGTTCTCCCGTAAGCCCCAGGACGCCCCCTGCTGGCCAGGTGTGTATCGTCTCTGCATGTCTCTGATGGAGAGCCTGCTGAAGACCCTGCGCTACAACTTCATCAACGAGGCTCTCGACTTCCTAGGAGTCCACCAGGAGCGCATCCTGCAGGTGTGTGTGTGTGTGTGTCACCTGAGGATTCACATATCAAATTCCATCCAGTCTAAACAAGCAACTACCTAACTACTTCCTTTCCCTCCTCTGTGAACTCTCCCTCCATCCCTTCCTCCCCTCTCCTTCCTCCCTCCCTCCTCTCCCCCAGTGTCTGAACGCGGTGCGTACGGTGCAGAGCCTGGTGTGTCTGGATGAGGCTGACCACACGGTGGGCTTCCTGCTGCAGCTGTCCAGCTTCTCTAAGGAGTGGCAGTTCCACCTGCCCAAGCTGCTGCTGGACATCCAGGTGAGGGGCGCACACACACTTACACAGGTCCACACACACACACACACACACACACACACACACACACACACACACAGCAGTACCAAAGGAGGCTCCCTCTTCATGTTTCATTGTGTGTGTCGCCTCAGGTGAACCTGTGCTACCTGTGTCAGACCTGCACCTACCTCCTCCACAGCAAGAAGATGCTGCACCACTACCTCCAGGTCAGACCAACACACACACACACATACACACACACACACTAAGACTACCACACTCACCTGACACACACACACACACACTAAGACTACCACACTCACCTGACACACACACCAAGACTACCACACTCACCTAACTGACACACACACACACACGTCATAATGGAACGATTAGAATTGAAGTTCTGAAATACTCAGTACAAACATTTTACAAATGGCTTACTTGTGTAAATGAGTTCAGATTGTAAAAGGTCACCACCTCCCCACTGGCAGGCAAAGAACGGTGAGGCGCTCCCCCCCAACTCCCTCCCCCGACCCCAGCGTGCCCCCAACACCCCCTCCAAGCCGGCCCCCGGGGGAGGAGCCGCAACGGGGGGAGGGGAGAGGGAGGAGGTGGAGCAGAAGGCCGTGCTGGCAGTGCAGTGCAGCCTGCTGAAGATCCTGTCTAAGACCCTGGCCACCCTGCAGCGCTTCACCCCCGACTGCTGTCAGATCCTGCTGGACCAGGTCAGCACCTTCCCGGGCCCTCGACAGCACCTGCTTCACCTGGAGCTGTCTGTCAATGCTGTCAATCCTCCCTCGTAGTCCCTCCCTCCCCTCATCTCTCTCTGCCTCCCTCCCTCCTCCAGTGTATGGACCTGGCAGAGTACAGGACCCTCTTCGTCTTTAGCTTCACCAACCCGGCCTTCGACTCGGACGTGGCGCCCTCCTTCGGAACCCTGCTGGCCACCATCAACGTGGCGCTAAGCATGCTGGGAGAGGTAGTTGTTCCAGCGCCTCCACATGCCTCCTGGGCGTCTGCGGCAGTCGACTCTGTTCCACTGTGTGCTAAGGGGGGGGTTGTGGAGTAGCTAACAGCCTGGTGTGTGTGTGTGTGTGTGTGTGCTCAGGTGGAGAAGAAGGAGCCGGCCTCCCTGAGTGTGGCGTTCTTGGTCTCGTCTGAGGAGGTCCAGGCCCTGAAGTAAGGAGCTGAAGAAGAGAGGCTCACAGGAATATAAAGCTGCCTTATATGTAAGGAACATTTATGTAACTCTGTGTGTGTGTGTCCGTCCAGGTCCCTGCTGATGTTCACCATGGAGAACTGCTTCTACGTGTTGATCTCCCAGGCGGTGCGCTGTCTGAAAGACCCCAGCGTCCCCCCCAGAGACAAGCAGAGGCAGAAGCAGGAGCTGAGCTCTGAGCTGGTGCGTCTGCCTCTCCCTCTTCCTCCCTTGTTTCTCCTCTCCCCCCTCTTTCTTTCTCACCCTTTTTTTTTTTTTTTTTTTTTTTAAACCATTCTTTTCTCTGCTCTAAACACTCTTTTTCTAAATCTTCAGGCTCTCTTGTACCTTATCAGACATTCAGCCATAGCGTAGTCCTGTTCCAAGTCACATCTTCACTTAAAGGAACATTCTCCTCAACATGTATCCCCCTCCCTCCCTCCCTCCTCCCCAGAGCACCCTGCTGTCCAGCCTGTCCCGCCACTTTCGCCGGGGCTCCCCCTCCTCCCCGGCCGGCGGCCTGCTGCCCTCCCCCCAGACCAAGCCCTCCGCCTCGGGCTCCAAGGCCAGCCACGAGGGCCAGGAGCCGTTCATCCAGCTGGTGCAGGCCTTCGTCAGACACATTCAGGGATAAGACCCGCCCGGAGAGCCCAAAGAACCAGGAACAAACGGATACAAGGACCACACAGGAGCAAGAACAAGTCGGTGGGGTGAAAGGGTATTTAAAAATAAAATAAAAAACAAGTACAAATAAAAAAGGTGAGGATGTAGAATTCAAAGCCTAGACACACGGCTCGACAGCTGTCTTGATGTGTAGCTCCGTTCCTGGGTGAGCCAAAGTACAGGCAGAGCGGTGACACGAGACACTCGCCTCCTCAATTCTTACAATGGATGAATCATTGTAAGAATGTGTACAACTAAGAACTTCCAAGTGCTAACATAGACATGGTGCTACTGTCTCCATCAAACCTGATATTTGAATGCATCGTAAATCCAGGCTCTGTGACTGGCTACCAGTTTGAGTGCCTGCACAGCGATTGGTTACTTGTATGTGTTCCTGCTCACTTATCGGGTGCCAGTACACAGGCCACCTTATGAATGTTTAATTGATTTGATTTTGCCAAACAAACATAGTGGCGTGGGGACTTGAGATTTAGCTCAGCTGGGCTAGTAAATGAATAGACCCTGATCTCTGGAGCTCCAGTGGTTCCTCTCTGCCACAACCAACCAGTCTCTCTGAGGCCTGGTGCACGCAGACCAAAGTCTTCAGTAGGTATCCAGAAATGAAACCTAGCTAACTTAACATGGGGAGTCTATAAGGGAACCAGTCTGAGTTGTAAAAGATCTCGGTGCTATCGAATGTGTTGTTTTTGACTCTCCACAGACCTAGTTTTATAGGTCAACCTCAAATTCCCTCATGTGGTGCCAAGCAGAGGAAACTAAGCATGTAGGATGATTATTCTGTGAAGGGCACATTAACCGAATTTACATTATACATGTTATGTGACCTGTTAGGATAGTTGACAAGCCTGCCTTAGGAAGTCAGTACTGGTAGTTACTCTCTATTCTGAATCTGTTTGCTACTTCTCTCTCTCCCGTGACTTTTATAATGTCTGGATGGGGGGGTATACTTTTGCTATATATTCAACTCTATTTTTAAACATTCTCTTTTTGTGCTGTGATGTTTTCAGCAATTTTCTGAACTCCTCGCTTCCACCTGTTAAACGATACAATCGACTCCTTTCCAGCTGTTTATACGTGACATAGTGGTCAAGGTGTATACCCCCTCCCTTCATTGAAAAAAGAACACGTTTATATGATAATAAAGGAGCTTTTGTAGAAGTACCAGTGTAGCATCGTACTTGCTTGAATTGTTTTGGTTTGTGCAGTGCCATAGTTTACATACTACTATTAGTGTGTGTATTTTGTAATTAAAGTATGTATAAGTCTATATATTACAGCGTGTCTTTAGGAGATTACTATGGTCGCTACTAGCAACCATCATTTTTTAAACATGTTGAGGCATAAACGGGTGGTTTAAACAATTCGAATGAGCACGGGTTCAAAAGCAACAATTTACTTTTTTTGAATTTGAACTCAGTACACACACTAGCCCAGGAATAAAGTACAGTAAGTTTACAGGAACAACTTGGAAGGAACAACTGATAAGACATCTCTCCTCAATCTGTCATATAAAAAGGAAAATGACCAAAGAAATAAAACATGTCCAAATTTCATATTTACAAGAGCCGGACTAAATAGCCTGTTACATAATAAAAATAATCTTTTACAACCTGCGTACCAAAAAATAGGTCTGATATTAGGCAGATGTGCTTGGAATACAGTACAACTTCCCAAATATATAATTTGAATATTTCAAAGAACCAATAAGCAGATAAGACAGTACTACAGCAGGGGAAAGGGGCGGGGCCATTAGGTAGCATTAAAAGCTGTGTGTGGTCTAGTAGCTACAGTGCGAGGAGGCGTCGCTGTTCCTCTCCTCCGAGCATTCCGAGTGTCTGTCTCCGGGGGGGCTCCGAACAGGAAGCTGGACAGTCACTTCCTGTTGAGGGGCTCCTGCCGTTCTGAGTCCTACTGACCACTGACTGGCACCTCCTGAAGGAGAAGATAAGGATTATCACATCAATGTAGATAAAACATCATAAACACACAAACATACACACACAAATGTGTGATGTCAGGGTTTAGGTAAACCTTGCAAAACTAATCTTTTTAGCCAACAGGTTTGTCTGATCCATGCAGCTTTGAGATTAAATAAAAGGGTTACTTTGAAAACCAGCAACTGTCAATAACAGCATTTTGGTCACAATATCTGGACAAAGGGTGAACGAACAGGGAATGGATTTATGGTCAATTCATGCATCTGTCATCCATCAACCGCTCAGCCTCGAAACATCAAAGCTGAAGAGGTTTAGGTCCCAGCATGCATTTGGGCCTGGAAGTTAGAAAACCATTTCATGCGAAAGCATTCCACAAGAACACCTTTTCCAGATAAACAAACTCTTGAATTCGACAACTTTTGGAGGAAACCAAAAGTTAGCGTACTTAAAAATAACACGAGTCATGCAGGATGACTTAACACTGTGAAAGCCCCGTGCCTCACACAAACACACACTAACCTTCGTCTGGGTCTCCAGACTGACCCTTCAGGCCAAAGAGGGTGTAATAATTTGTCTGACATTTGACCCATATGAACAAGGAAGAAGAGAGAGAGATAAGAGACACTGGCAGATGGAGAGTTATTACAGAGGAACCTTCCCTGAGGCAGACGGGGTTAGTGGTTGGAATAAGTGATGGACCAGCTCACAGCTGCAGGTTCTGGTTGTAGGACTCACCTCCAGATTCCCCCGGGCCTTCTTCAGAACTCCGTGGGTCAGCGCCACTGGATTCACAAAAACACAGAAAAGGGGGCATGTCACCACTCTGACCTCACCACTCAGCCTTGGATCCGACAACCAACTTCTGTCGGTGTACTATGCATGTAAGGTCTCACTGGTGAGGATAATCCAGAAATGGCTACAAAAAACATGTACGTGTTGAATGGGTATGACTGCTACGTAGGAGGGCCGGGGTCAGAGGCGCGTTCGTCTGTGAGGAGGTGCGAGGACGTACGCTGGTCTATGATGACCCTCTCCATGCCCTCCTTCAGCTGGTTGGTGGAGCGCAGACGTTTCACCGCCCCGTTCAGCATCCTCTCCTGCTGGGACAGCCTGGCCTTCAGGCGGGACACCTCACTCTGCAGGAGCTCCTCCTGACGGGGGGGAGAAGGAGGAGAGAGAGAAGGAGAGAGAGAGAGGAGGAGAAAGAGAAGGAGAGAGAGAGAAGGAAGGAGAGACAACAGAACAGCAAAATACATCAGAGGGGGAGAGACCACGCATTGATTTCGTTCCCAGTCTTACCACCTGTGGCAGACCACCGACCACAAACAGCGGTTCGTGTTTCATAGAGCTCCTTTGAGACGTTTGTCACCGGTGACAGAGTGAGATGGGGCTTGGGGACCGAGATGATTCCCATGACTCGGGGTACAGTGTGTGCGCTTGGAAGGGGAGTCGACATGGTTGGGTCCAGGGTTTGTGCGTACAGTACTGCATGTGTCCGTGTGCGTCTGGGTGACCAATGACATAGTCCAGTATGTGTATATGTCCATGTTCTCCTGTTCTCTGTGTGTGTTCTTACTTGCTGGTGGTTACAGGAGCTGTTCTCCCCTGTGGGGGGGCTGGCAGGCAGGGAGACCCTCCAGTAGAGCTTCAGCAGCCTGCCTGCCTCCTCCAGGACCTGCTGCATGGTGCTCACACTGACGCACAGGCCTGACACCTGCTGCCCCGGCTCTGAGGCCTGCACACACACACACACACACACACACACACACACACACAGTCTTATTCACACACCGTAACACCTTTTTGCACACCTTCACTTTTTGAATACAGCCTACCACACTAATGTGTGTGTGTGTGTGTGTGTGTGCGTTTACCCTGTTGTCCTGGCCCTGCTGCTTCAGTGTGCGCGCACACTCCTGCAGGCGCGTGTCCAGGCTGCGCGTGAGCCGGCGGGCCTCGGAGATCTGCTTGCGCAGGGCGCTGTGGTCCTCCGTCAGGCCCAGCACGTGGCGCCCGCCGCGGCTCGCCCAGAGACGGTGACCCGGCACCAGGCGGGACGGGCCGCTCGTGACGCTGTCCCCTCCAGAGCTGCACTGGGACTCACCGTCCTGCTCCGACCAGGGCTGGCGCTTAGCGTCTGGGCGGACACACACACACACACACAAGAAGACAGAAACACACACAAGTTAGTACAAACTCACCTTTTACTCTGGAAATGACATTAACCTTCCAGCCGTCGTAGACTTGAGGTCTTGCTGGGTCTTGGTTACCATGGTGATCAGAGGCGGGGTCATGGTGAGAGTGGGATGAGTGGTGGAGACGGTCACGACCTGGAGACCTGCCTCCGTCCTCTGAAACACACACACACACACACACACACACGGTCAACACTACCAACAACACATCAGTATACATCAGAGCGTGTGTGTCTGTGTATATGAACACGTGTGTGTGTGTGTGTGTCTACCTGGCGTGGAGAGCAGGTAGTTGATGTTGATGGTGTCTCTGCTGGGTCCTGAGTGGAGCTGCTCCTCCAGCCTCCGTCTCAGAGCCGTGTTGGTGTGGATGCTCCTCTCCAGCTGCACACGCAGGTGACGCATCTCCTTCAGAAGCTCCCCCAGGTCCAGCGGTACAGAGCCAGGACCAGGGCCAGGGCCAGGGCCAGGACCAGGGCCAGGACCCTGAGCTTCGTGAAGAGACTCTGCAGGAAAGGAAAATGGGTCAAACACCCATGGGAATCTCAGGACCAAGACTACAACCAGTACCAGTACTAATACTAGTACTCTCTGTGACTCAGGGCTAGAGTGTGTGTGTGTGTGTGTGTACCTGTGTGTGTTCCAGTCTTGATCTTGTCGTAGACCTGCAGCTCCACGCGTAGAGACTGCAGGAGGTTCTGGCTGTCTGAGAGCTGCTGTCTCTGGTGCTTCACCTCACACTGCAACCTGGGGGTGGGGGGGGTACACACATCAACATTACCTCACAAGTCACTCAAACACACACGGGGTGAACGTACACACCACATTCCAGTAACCGTCCACACACACACAGGAAAGGGAGAGGAGAAGCGATATCACCCGACACCAGACCCCTGGTGTCAGGTGTCCACCCCACTCAACTGTGTCACTGGGGCCCAGGTCACAGGTCCTCACTACTGTGTGTGTGTGTGTGCCTCTATTACACATATGGTTCCCTTTGACTGCCATGGTAATGATGATAATGAAGATGTAAAGAGTGTAATGTCACAGTCATTATGATGAGAGTATCTTCTAATTGGTGTATGTGCGCGTCGTTTCATGTTGCATGGGGAGATTGGGACGACGATACGACAGTGTTGCTAGAGCATCCGTGTGTGTGTGTGTGTGTACCTGTGCAGTTCCTCCCTGCACGGGTACAGGCTCTCCTGCAGGTGTGTGTGTGTGTACCTGTGCAGTTCCTCCCTGCACGGGTACAGGCTCTCCTGCAGGTGTGTGTGTGTGTACCTGTGCAGTTCCTCCCTGCTGTAGTGCAGGCTCTCCTGCAGGTGTGTGTTCTCCTGGGAGCTCCTCTCCAGTGTGTCCTGCAGGCGAGCGTGTTCCTGCCTCAGAAGCTCCGCCTCCTTCCTGCTCTGCTCCAGCTTGGCCGTCCTCCTGGCCAGGGCCTCGCGCAGCTTGTCATTCTCCTTCTGCTTGTCTGGGACACACAAACAACTATGACGTGTGTGTGCGCATGTGTCTGTCTTATCGAACGTATATGCATGTGTTGTTGTGTAAAAACAGCTCCCCTGGGGTGTGTGTGTGTCTGTGTGTGTGTGTGTGTGCGCTACCTCTGGAGCCCATGCTGAGCTGCTCCTTCAGAACCTGGTTCTGCTCCCAGAGGAGACGCAGCTCGCTGGTCAGCTGACCCTGGTCCTCCATACCCTGGATGAAGATGTTGGTGGCTGCTGGACACACACACACACAGTCAGCCAGGGTCAGGTAGGATTGACCTTAGTTCTGAGACCTACAAAGGGACTAAATCTATGTCCTGGGGACACACAGACAGCTAGGAATGTTAAAAGCAGAGCTCCAGAATCAGATGAAGAGCGTGTCGATCCACAATTTGGAGCCCAAACACATGTAGTAGTACAGTCTTTTGAGGAAATGTTAAAAGGGTGACTGTACGCATGTTGAGTGATTTCATACTGTACATGAGTGTGTGTGTGTGTACCTGGGTCTCGGTCCACCTCAGCCAGCCTCCTCTCGAGCTGCTCTCTGAGCCGGTCGTTGGTGCGGATCGTCTCCTCTAGACGTTGTCTCAGAGCCCTGATCTCCAGCAGTTGCTCCGCCAGAAGGTCTGATGGGCAGACACACACACACACATTTACATACACGCTTTCACAGAGACATCTACAGAGACACCTACAAACTGTACAAACAAAGATCAAAAGCTTTTTTCAAGAAGAAATTGATCATCTCTTGATCAACACCAAACCCTGCCCCTCACCCCACCTCCAGGTGAAGATCCCCCCCTTAGGTCAGACTCGGGTCCAGTACCTGGGTTCATGTTGTGTTGCTGGGCTGTGTCCTGCTGTGTGCCTGACAGTCCTTCTCCTATCTGGGTCTCCCTCTGTGGCGCTGGCCCTGCGTGGTCCTGGTTCTGGACCTGGTTGTGAGCCTGGTTCTGGTCAAGGATCGAGCGGTGGAGGTCCAGCTCGCTACGCAGGGTGGTGTTGAGCTCCTCGCTGCTCCTCAGCTGGTCCTGCAGGCGAACGTTCTCCCTCTGCAGCCTGACGGAGCTCCCCTCGTGGCCGGACACGCCCCCGGCTTTGGCTCCACCCCCGCAACGTTTGGCTGCAGACTCGGAGGACGTCGCCAGATCTCCATTGGAATCTTTCAGCCCTGTGGTGGAAGGCAATGAATATTAGGATGAAGACACGTGAAGAGAAAGATCGCTCAGCATCTCGGGGTCAAAAATACCCTTGTTCCTTTTGGAAGCTTCCAGAGCCTGCTTCCATCTCCTGAGAGAGACCTCTTCCTGTTTCTCTGTCTGGTCTTCCTCTTTATCCATCTCCTCGGGTCTAGCGTTAGCTAAACAATCGCTGTGTCTGTTCGCCTTGGGTAGACCTGCTTAGCCTTGTACGCAACAGTCGTCTCAATTTGCGTAGCTTCTGTAGACTATCTTGTCAGCAGTGTACTAGCCTAGCAGCTGCTTTAGCGACGCGTCTCCAAGTTCTCAGGTAACCTGTGAGTTAGTGAGCTCCAACTCTACGTTAGCTAGCTAGCATCTCTCAACTAAAACACATTCAGGCAGCGTTAAAGGAAAAGAACGTTTTGGCTTTGGATCCTGCTCTCTCTTCTCTCTCTCCATCCCCCATCTCTCTCTCCACCCCCCCCTCTCTCCATCCCCCCCCTCTCTCCATCTCCCCTCTCTCTCTCCACCCCCCCCCCTCTCTCCTCCCACGTGTCAGTCACCCACATCATGCATGTCTCTAATAGCTCTCATTGTCTCCCCTCAAGGGAAACACAATTTGAAGATTAAACCGGATAGGTGCTCCTGAATAATGCAGCTCCAAGCAGAGGATGGAGGGATGGAGGGCTAGAGGTAAGAGAACACCTGTCCTGCCCTTGGCTGGCCCTCTTTGTTCTGCGGGATGGCTGACTGGACCACAATGGGCCTGAGTGGAAAAGAAGTGCCATTACTACAACATGCCCACTACCCGGCCAGACCAGAAGCAGGGATAGGTCGAGGACCAGAGATTGAGGCAATCTCATCAGGGGGGGAAAAAGATCCATATTTAATGCAGCGAGGACAGACCCGGTCTAATCCTCGACTGAAGTAACCTTCCACCCAGTCACAAACTTTACCAGGCCCTGTAATAATGCAGCCAGTCCAGCCAGTGTCTATATCCATGACTAGACTACTGCAAAAAACATGACTATGACCCAAGATATACAATATATAAAGAAGTATACCAAAACAGCTCAGAGCGGTCCAGTATGTTAATCTGGCTCTGTCCAGGTCCGGCTGCTTACCGTGTAGGCCTGGGCGGCCATTTTGTGAGGCGTAGGACGTGAGGCTGTTGCGGGAGGCGTTGGCTTCCTGCGACGCCCTGTCGGAGAGGTCGGAGGCTGAGGAGAGGTGGCTGCTGGGAGTTTGTCCTCTCAGCTGACTCTGCAGGCTGTGGACCAAACGGGTCTTCTCCTGAAGCTCCTTGGAGAGTCTGAGGGAGGGAGGGAGGGAGAGATAAATGGAGGGAGGGAAGAGCAGAGACGAGAGACAAGAGAAGAAAGGCGAATCCAAGGTGAGAGAGGTGAGGCAGCTTAAAGGTAGGACGAACTGATAAGAGACTGGAGTATCCGCTGTACAGCTTCCACACAGTCTGACACACACAGACTGAAACACAATCTGTACTCAGTCCAACGTCAGCTCACAATGCAAGAACCGGAGAAAACCCCTCGAAAGAAGAAGAAAACGTTCACACAAAGGAACAGGAAAAATAAAATAAAACATCTGTCAATCAACTTCCGTTGTTTTTAGATTTTCCACTTCAGAGTCGGAGTAGCCATCTTGAAGGAGGAGGAGGAAGAGAGAGTTCACAGCAAACGCATGCTCCCGTCCTGGTCCAGTCCACTCACAGATCCAGCTGCTCTCTGGTGCACTCAGACAGGCTCTGGTTCTGCTGGACCAGGAAGTAGAGGTGCTGCTGCAGCAGCTCACGCTCGCCCTCTAGCTGAGAGCGCAGGTGCTCGATCTCCTCCTCCAGCCTGGCGAAGGTGTCTGATGGCTCGATGTCGCCCTCCGGCTGACAGGTCAGGTACTGCAACTCCTGGTGAGGCAGTCCAGGGCTAGCCGCACCAGGGACAGGGGCGAGAACCCTACTCGGTCAGTGTGACCTCATGACCGACACCAAAGCTGAGCCCCACGAGGCTAGGGAGAGCCGTTCAGCAGCGTGGCCTGCTGGTGTATCTGCTCAGGGGACGTAGCTAGTGACTACAGTCAGGGGGTTAGGATTATCATGCTAGTCTGTTTTGCTAGCCATGCTAAAATGCTAACCTGAGGCCAAGATCACTTTCCTTCAAGCTCTCGACGCAAGTTCTCCAAGGAATAAAGTGTGTTTAAGTGTGTGTAAAGTCTAACTTAAGGAGAAGGCTTCATGGAAGAGGTATTTCTTTGTGTAAGTGTGTGTGTGTGTGCGGTAGAGAGCGGTACCTTTGAGCCAGCTCCAGCATGGCTGCGTCCTCTTCATCTTGATGGCCGCCTCCTAGGAGACGAGGACAGAGAGAGAGACATGGTGAAGGAGCCGTCCTGCTGCATCATGGTCACGACTCTGTTTCTCTCCCTCTCTATCCGTCTCGTTCCCGCGTCCTCTCTCGCCCTCTCAAAGGAGCGATCTCTCTCTCCCTTTCTCCCTCACAGGGGTAGCCTGCATCGTCAGTCTCCAGAGATCAGTGAACCACGACGGAGTACTTGTTTTCTCTACCTCACCCTGTCCGCCATCTTGGATGGCGTGCGCCGAGTCACGCCAAGAGAGAAAGCTGCTTGGAGTAGTGAAAGGCCCAGTGTTGGGCTGGTGTGTGTGTTGGCAATGGCAGCTTCCCTGTCAGCTCGTTGGCCGGCAGTGTGTGTGTGTGTGCCCTTTGGCCCCACTCGGTTTGGGCTGGCGCGGTCGAGATGGCCTGAGTGTGGTGTCAGCGTCACCAAGGGATGGCACACTTGACTAAACAGAGCTGGCTTCACCTCAGGGCTGTCTACTACATCTGGATGTTTACAGGCACCGAGGGGATTGTGAAAAATGAAATTGTGGTATCATCATCATCATCATCATCATCATCATCCGTATGTGGTGACAGTTTTTGGCCTGTTGCCTGTACTGAGATTTGAGGCATAGTTATGTCTGTGCTACCCTTTACACGCCTGCGTTCCGTGCCACCTTGACCCCAAACCACCCTGCGTTCCGTGCCACCTTGACCCCAAACCACCCTGCGTTCCGTGCCACCTTGACCCCAAACCACCCTGCGTTCCGTGCCACCTTGACCCCAAACCACCCTGCGTTCCGTGCCACCTTGACCCCAAACCACCCTGCGTTCCGTGCCACCTTGACCCCAAACCACCCTGCGTTCCGTGCCACCTTGACCCCAAACCACCCTGCGTTCCGTCCTACCTTTCTCCAAGCGGCCCTCCAGGCTCTCCTGGATATTGAGGCTCTTGTCCAGCTGCTCCCTGAAGACCTCCCCCAGGTAGTAGTCCACGTCGCTGGCCTGCAGCAGCTCCTCGAAGGCCCGGCTCAGCTCCTCCAGCTGGTGGCGCTGCAGGGCACCCAGCCTGCGGCTCTGCTGGATCTGCTGCCTCAGCTGGGACAGCTCCCGGGCCTGGGACTGGACTAGAGAGTCCATCCTGGAGGAGGAGGGGAGGGGGTGAGGTGTGTGAAAAGGGGGGATGGAGGGAGGGGTGGAGGAGAGGACGCGGGGTGGGATGGAGAAGTAGACACGGGGAAGAAGGAGGGGATTGATGCAAGGTAGGAGGGGGGAATGGATGGAGAGAGGGATGGGTAGAGGAGAGGAAGGAGGGGGGAGGGAGAGAAACCAGAATGTAAGAGACAGCTGAAGTGAGAGACAGAAAGAGCAAGAGCGCAAAAGGGAGAGAGGGTGAGAGAGAGAGACAGTGAAAGAGAGAGAGAGCTGGTACCTGGCAGGAGAGGCGGAGCGGCTCCGATGCTGGACCTGCTGCAGCTGCTCGCTCATGCTCCTGTTCACCCTCCTCTCCCTCTCCAGCTCCACGCTCAGACGCCCGATCCTCTCCTCCATCGCCTGCCTCTCCTCCTCCTTCCCTCCTCCTTCCCCTCGCTCCAGGAGACCCGCAGGGGCCCCGTCCCGGACGCCGGCCCCGCCGGGCCCTCCGGCGGGCGGGTTGGAGGAGAGGGAGTTGGGCCGCAGCAGGGCCTGGAGGTGGACGGTGACCCTGAGCTGGCTCTCCAGGTGACGCTTCAGCTCCGTGATCTGAGCCCGGAGCTCGGCTGGGTCCTCCGACACGCCGTAGTCCTCGTACGTCTGCAGGCTCTTCAGACCCACCTGGGGGAGGAGAGGGGGGGTGGGGGGAGAGGAGAGGGGGGGGGAGGGCAATGGGGAAGAAAGAGGGAGAGAGACGGAAAGAGAGACATAAAAAGGGAGAGAGGGAGCAAGAGTGGAAGGAGGAGAAGATTTCACTGAAGGGTTCGACAGGGACAAATAATAGTTGCCATGTCCATGTATGGCGATATGGGGTTTTGACAGCAGGGGGGGGAGGGGAGGGGGGGGGCAGAGCCCGGGTCAGGCTGGTACCTTGGGGGAGCTGAGAGCGGGGGAGCTGGGGTAGGAGGCGCTGGAGGCCGAGTCCAGGTTCTCTGTGGAGGAGAAGGTGGTCTGGTCCTGGGGCAGGGACGGGAGACTGCAGGAGCCGCTGGGACGAGGCTGCAGACCGCCAAACATGTCTGAGGAACCACACACACACACATCTTCAAAAAGGGATATGATTTGAATACCAGCTGACAGGAATGGGTAGAGAGTGAGAGAAGAAAGAGTTTAGCTTGGGTGCATAAGAACCTGGGAAGAGCAGGATAGGACCAGACAGGAGATATTATCGCTTGGAGTGAGTGATCATTCCAACACTCCAGAGAGAGAGAGAGAGAGAGAGACCATGCAGGAGACTCAAGCAGAGAGAGACAAGCATGTCTTAATCACAGCGTTACCAGAACCCAGGTAAAAACCAGAACAAACAGAAGACCCAGATCTCTCACACACACATAATAGTTATATAATAAGTAGTGCCCATTCCTCATGCAAACAGACTCCAGCAGCCACAAGTGGGATTCATCGTTAGTGTCCACTCTCCAGACAGACATGCACCGAGCGGCTGTCCAGACGGACGTCTAGACGAGGTGTTCTACCTGTGCTACTGCTCTCCTCCCTATCCACCTCAGTCTCACTCTTGCCACTGGTCTCGTAACCCAGGTCCTGCTGGTCCACCTGCACGCCCTTCTCATCCCGCTCCGGAGGGGGCGCTAGACAACACACGCCAAGGGGTTAGGAGCGCCACGTCCACTCGACGGCGGTGTGTGTGTGTGTTCATGTCCCTCTGCGCTCGCTCTTGATTTTTCTTGCCCCCCCCCCCCTCTATTTCAGACAGGGAAAGCCAAGGTCCTTTTTGATCCTGGCTTATGTGTCCGCCGTCGCTTTATGGTCACATGGGAAGAGGAGGCACACACAGGTGCCTGCTCGCTGTGACCTTGCTGTCGGGAGCATGCGTCAAAGCCAGTCCAAACCTCCCTCTGGTGCATACGGTAAGGTCTGGCTCTCATGCCTCACACACCTGCAAACATGCATCTCTACCCACACAGATGCACTTACAGGCTTGTGTACAGTGTCTATACGGTTTATTTCATGGTATGAGTAGGTTATATATAATTAGGGCCCAGTTTCCCAGACATGGATTATGCCTAGTCCTAGACTAAAAACCTTTTCAATGGAGATCTTCATGAAATATTTCTCTTACTGCAGGACTAGGCTTAATCCATGTCTGGGAAACTGGGCCTATATGTATTTAGTTATATATTTGAATTGTCCCAATTTTAAATAGTAAATGACTGGCAGACCCATCGTGGCCAGACTGCAGGTGGGATATATAAGGTGACACCTTACCCGTATGTGAAGCTCCTTCACTGGGCTTCTTGGAGTTGTGCAGGGCGATGATGGACTGAGCCGTGGCCAGCTTCTCCTCCAGGCTCCTGCACGTCTTCTTCTTCTCCTTCAGGGCCTTCTGCAAGGCCTCCGTCTGAGCCTGGGCGTTTCCTGATGCTGCTGCCCCGGGACCGGGCTCCCGCAGCTGGGCATCGCGCGTCTCCAGGGCGGCCTGGAGCTCCGAGATCCTCTGGGCATGTTCGTAGAAGAGCCTCTGGAGGAGGCAGAGGTTGTGGTGGGGGTTCTGGGTGGACGGTCCCCCGGCTCCAGCCCCTGCCGGTGTCTGGTTCTGGTGGGTGGAGGTTCTGCAGGGTCCTGCTGAGCCCGCCTCTCCCAGTGCTTCCTTCTCTTTCAGGACTCTCTGGAGCCTGTCCAGCTGTGTCTGGAGGTCCGAACCGGTCTGAGCCAGTCTGTCGGCAGAGAAGGTGGAGCCTGTAGCGGCACAGAGAACTGCGAGAGAGGCTATAGCTGCCTCCGTGACTCCCAGACACTCCGACAGACGCTTGCACATCTCCTCCTGGCTCGCACCCGCCCTCCCTGACGACGCCATCTTGTTTCTCCCATGCTGTCCCTCCACCTGTCTGTTGCCGCTGCCCTCCGGGCCAGAGGGGGCGGTGTTGGCTTTGGCGTCCCCTCCCGGCCGCGCAGCAGCTGCCTCGGCGGCCCTCAGCCTCTCCTGCAGCTCGGCGTTGAGCCTGCTCTGCTCCCACAGCGCCTCCTGCAGGGAGTCGGCCTGTCGCTGCAGCTCTTGGTCCGGGCCCCGTTGCCCGCCGGCGGCCCCGGGCCCCCCGGCCGGCCCGCGGCCGTCCAGGGAGGCGTTGACCTGGCGCAGGGCGGCCTCCAGCCTCACGCACAGCTCCTGGGGGTCGCCCCGGCCGTCCGAGCCGTCGGACGAGGACGGCGAGGTGGCGCTGAGAGAGGAGATGGCCGTCTCCGCCATGCTGAGACACTCCACCAGCTGGCTGTTGAGCTTCTCCTTCTCCTGCAGCGCCTTCTGCAGTTCCACACACTGCCTGCGGAGGGCAGGGTCGGAGCCGGGGCCGGCGGGTGGCCCTCCCCCTGCCTGGCTGTCCAGGTTGCAGGCGGTCAGGTAAGCGATGGTGGACTCTGCGGCCTGCAGGGCCTCCAGGTACTGGCGGTTCAGCTTGTCCTTCTCCTGGAGCTGAGCTTGAAGCTCCTCCCACTCCGCTACCTGCTCCTCCAATCGGACGACCAGCCCCTCCTTCTCCTGGCACTCCTGGTGGAGGAGCTCCAGCTGGGCCAGGAGCTCTCTGTCAGACTGGCCCTGCCAGGGCTCCATCTCAGCGGCCTGGTGGTCCTCCAAGCCTGGGTCTTTCCTGACCTCCATGCCTAGTCTGGCCCCCGGGTGCTGGGCCGACCCTAGGTTGACGTCCAGGGTGGAGCTCGGGGAATCGGAGTCTGGAGATGTCTTTTGATCGGACCCGTAAACTCCTCTGTGGTCCTGGTTGGAGGGCTGTGCTTCGTTGGAGCTGTCTGGGTGCACAGACTCTCTGCTGCCCCACCCACTGCTGCCCTCGCTCTTCAGCCTCACAGGAACCGGGAGGCGAGACTTGAGCCCCGCCTGAAACACAGCCAAGAACATCACGAGACCATTGAGACACCAACAAAGGTAACAAAATAAAAAGAGATATCCATCTATACGTTTGAGAGAGATCTTACCGCCAGTTTGGATGCCTGCTGTTGGTGACTCTTGCTTGGTGACCGGCCCTTGGTGTGGAGACTGCTTCCCTGGGGGGTGAGATGATCTCCCCGCGTCTTCCCTTTCGTCTCTCCCTCCTTCCCTCTTCCCCTCCTCTGCGCTCCCTCCTTCTCGGCCCGCGGACTCTCGGTCTCCCGGCTCACGCCAGCGACCATCTCCGGGTCGAGGGTCATCTGCCCATCGGCGGCCGCAAGAACCGCGTTGGTCTCCAGCTGCTCCTGCAGGAGGCGGATGACCCTGCGGTGACCTCCGGCCTCCGACCTCAGCCTGTCCACGGTCTGCTGCAGGTCAGCCTCGCTGGCGACGCAGCTGTCGTCGCTCTCCTTCTCCCTCCTCTCGGACGACTTCCCCTCCTTCAGGAGCCCTCGCAGCTCTAGGCGCTCCGACCTCAGCCTCTGGACCTCGTCCCTGAAACGTCATCATCCCTTTCGTCATCACTCTTCAAATATAAACATCAGAAAAACCTACAAGTCTGACATGTCATTAAATGTTTTTGACGTCGATATCTTGACCTGAGCCAGCAGAGAGCCATATGGAGATGTCCTGGTGTCTCACCTGAGCTGATTGGCTGACAGGACTCCACATTCGTCCAGGAGAGACCGGAGCAGCTCTCCCTCCCTCCTCTCCCCTCCCCTCGGGCTGGCGTCTGCCGTCGTCCCCTGCCCCCCGTCCACAGCCTGAGAGAGACCATGAGCAAGGTGAGTTAAGGAACTCTGGGGAATGAAACACCAGGAATACGGCGACTTGGATTCGGGATAAGCTGTTCGTTATTTCATGTTTCCCCCCCCCCCAAAAAAAAATGTCTTTGATTTGATCAAAGTCCATACGAGGAAGGCTCGTCCCCTCCTTCTAGACATGCTCCCCCGTGCCTACCTGACCCGGACTGCGGTCTGCCTGCAGTATCCCATCCCATCCTGAGGGGGGCGCTGTGCCCTGCCCTCCCGCCTGCTGCTTCATCGTCCTCTCTATGAGCTACAGTAATGGGGTGGCAGGCGAATGTGACACACATGGCTTGGTAAAAGAAAATGCAATGAAGGAACAGAACCCGTAAAAAGCACTGCACAGCAACGGCAGGATGGGGTGAGAGGCCTAATGGGAGGAGGAGGAGGGCGTGGAAGAGGAGGAGATGGAGTAGAAAGGAGGTGGAGGACAGGTCCATGGACACAGAGATAAGAAAACAGGGACTGGTTAGAGGAGGGATGGAGAAAAAGAGGGAGGTAGGAGATGCCATCTACAGCAGACAGACAAGACACAGGTTAGAGAGTTCAAACAGATCACTACTGAGAAAAGTGCCACGGATAAGGCATTAGTAGCTACCAGGCAGAGGTGAAATTTCAGGGTCAGAAGTCAAAGGTTAGGAGGAAGTGGAGGATGATCCTCAGATGCGGAGGAAGGATAAGGAACTACAAAAATAAGGAACTGGCTGGTTCTGAACCAGCTCGTTGAGCCAGGCAGCTAAGACATTGGTTTATATCTACGTGTCTAACCTGTGTCCTGGGCTTGCTGCCTGCTAGGCCAGCCTCCGTCCTCCTAGTGGGGTCGAGGGTCAGGTCAGGGTCGGCGTCTGTCCTCTCCTCCGTCAGCCTCCTCTGGAGGTCAGCGTTGGTAGCCTGAAGCCTGCTGACCTGATCCTGCAGCTCCACAAGCTGGAGCAGAGACACACCCAGGGTGAGAAAACACCCACCTGCTGTACAGACTCAATCACCTAGATCAGATCTAACATATTGATACATCCACTCACTTTCCAAACGAGTAATGTGCAGAATTCTTAGGCACCCAAAAATATATAAAATGTATATAATATATATAATTTCATTTTTTTGACTTTTGCACTGTACATCCAAGGATATATTTGAAATCCAAATTATGGGACTTGATAACCAGACACGAATCATTGGATAAGCCATAAAACATGTTTTTGGTGGGCTTCTCTGGAAGATTAGCCGGTCCTGGGTGAGAGTTCACCTTGTGTCTGAGCTCCTCGTCTGACAGCTGGGACAGCCCCCTCTCCTCCCCCTCCCCCACACAGATGCTCATGTAGGACGTCTGGTCGGCCACGAAGCTCATGGTGTCTGCTGCAGAGGAGAGAGAGGAATCAGCTACTCGTGCCAACCGCCATCCATCACGGTCGTCGTTCACGGTTCACGTTTAGCGTTTTCGGAACTCCTGCATTTGTCCATTCAAAGGTGTCAGTTCTTGAGGGCACAGACTAGAATTGTCTGCGATGCTAACAGAGGCTAAAATACAGAAGTGTTCCTGATTCAATTCCAGTTCCTGATTCAGTTCCTGATTCCACACCTGATTCAAATGAATGGTCGTTATCAGGCTTGGATAACGACCATTCATTTGAATCAGGTGTGTTGGAGCAGGGAAACATCTAAAACATGCAGGGCAGGGGGTCCCGAGGACCAGGATTGAGAACCACTGCTCTAGATGGTGGTTGTGTTGTGTCTGTACAGGTACGGCGTAGCGCCCCCTGGTGGCAGGGTCTCACCCGTGTCGTTGGTGGCGCCCACCCCTCCCCCGCGGTTCTGGATGGCTCCGAGGCGGGCCTGCAGCGAGGCGTTCCAGCGATGGGCATCCTCCAGCTGGTGTCGGACGCTCTCCATCTCCCTGGGGTCCACCAGATCCACACCTGCAACACAGGGGTGGGGGTGTGAGGCTTCTGTGAATATGATTCGGAGCTTCTTGATTCTGTAGTTGTTACGTTGCTGACAACATGGCAGTAATATAATGATTTGAGATTTCCGGGTTCTGAAGTACATGTTCCAAAAAACAGAGAAAAGGGTTTAGACAGAGGTTCTGAAGAAACAGGGAGACAAGTTTTCAATTGAGTCGCTGAGACAGGTTCTGGAAGGTTCTGAAGACACGGCTCTGAACATGAGACCTGGTTTTGGGTACCCGAGGATAGGATAGTTAGATGTTCTGTTGTTGTTGGTTCAGTCAACTTGTGTGCAACCCACTAAAACCTCTATAGTCGACTTGATTTGCTTTATCATACCTATGAAGTTGCTTGGTTTGTTTAACACCTCTAACTGTCACTTTGTTTTTATTGCAAAAGTTTGGTGGGCATCCAGACAGATCTATACCTCCAACACATCTTTTCATCACGTTTTTCCACTTTTCTTTTTCATATTATTTTATCTGTCTCTACTAATATTATTATAGTTTTTTTGTGTTTGTAAGATTTAGTGTTTGTCATGTTTAATTTCTTTATTATTTTACGAATGAAACTGTATTACGATTGATTCCATAAAAATTATATATATATATATATAAACAGGTACTTTGCGCACACAACACAGGCTGGTCAGCCGGCTGTGAAGAGGGGGGTTGTTGACTAAGTGCTGCCTTACATAAGGCCTGAATCATAGTACTGCATGTAGAGCAGGGAGCAGGCCATGGAAGCATGTTTACAAAAGCCTGGCTTATTAAAACTGTCCGTGAGGAAATTGCGGGTTATCGAAAGAGACAGATGGGAACTTTCCCCTTCTCTCCCCCCATCCCCCCCAATCCATTTCTCTCTCCATATTTCTCTCTATTTATAGAGCGAATGTTCGTCCTCATCCTGAGGTAGAGTGAATATGAGACCTCGTTGCCAGACCTATTTATAAACACCTGGTCCTGAACACACACACGTGCCCCACAAATGAACACACTCGACACATGCACGCACGCTCCAATACACACATGCATTAGACATTGGGATGAATAAGTCCTTTTAGCCAGATCCACACCGATTCCTCCTTTTCTTCCTCTCTACCTCCGGCCTGCCTGACTTGATCGGCCTGCTCTCCTTCCACCCCTACACCCACAGGGCATCAGGCTGCACGTGACCTAGCCATACGTGAGATTTCATAAACCCCCAAATATCCACAGGAATTTGCATCATGCTAACGTTATGTGACTCGGTGGGCCCCTTATCACAGGGAGGAGACCCAGAGAGAAAGGGGGACGATAAGGAGGTCGTTTGACTGTTGTCTATCTTCGAAGAGCTAAGCTCTTATGAATGTGAGGATAATCTCCGTGCATGAAATAGTCAGTGCTTTTTAAGCCCACTATTCCTCCAGTGGGTTATGAAACGACAGGAAACGTGTGGTGTCTGATTCACATGAGGGACAGATGGCTGGGCTGGGTTTGGATTAATGAGGATGATGATGAGAGGCGGTAACACACACACACAGTTTTTTTTAATGGACAAATCAAACAGAATTGAACTGAAAGTGTGAAGTGAGAGACAGAGGGACAGACCAGACACACAGCATGCTTTATTACACGGATGATGATGACGATGAAAGACATGACAGGTGAGGAGTTTGTTAAGCGTGGACATTAACAGCCAAAACAATCCACTGTAGACTATCCCGTAGCTCGGGTCCAAACAGATGAGGATGTTGGACAGAAGGGAGGACAGGGCCAGATGACAGAGCAGATGACAGAGCAGATGACAGGGCAGATGACAGGGCCAGGTGACAGAGCAGATGACAGAGCAGATGACAGGGCCAGGTGACAGAGTAGATGACAGAGCAGATGACAGAGCAGATGACAGAGCAGAGAAGCAGCACAGTATAAGAGGTATACATGCAGACGACACGCCGGACAGACACAAGGCTTGTAACCAGGCAACGTTACAAGTATGAGAAGGTGCAAACAGACATGAGAACATGACACAAAAGCTGTGTTTGTGTAGCATGAATGTTTGTGCAGCATGAATGTGTGTGTTTCCAGCCCCCCCCCCCCCCCCCCCCCCCTCTAGAAGTGTGTGAATGTGGCACCTTCTCGGAGCTGGGCGCAGTGGATCTCTCGCTCCAGGTCCTCCCTCAGCTCCTCGTTGGTCCTCACGCCCTCCTCCAGCTGCTGTCTGAGGAGCTGCACCGCCGTCAGCTCCATCTGCAGCGCGTGGAGGCGCTGGGCGCTGACACACACACACACACGCACGCCCTTCAGCACGACCTTGTGGTGCAGTGTGCACTTTTACCATTAAGTGTGGATCTTTAGCTCATTTTGTCTTTGTATCGATTTTTTTTATAAAATCAAGCTCCAAAAATGTTTAGCCTTAAATCAATATTTGAATAAAAACAATTACTGTCCACCAAGAGGCCAATGACAAATCCCAAATAGGCATCTCCCCTCCCCCCCCATCCGCCCCACTGAGCCCCCTACCTGTCCTGCTCCTTGACGGTGCGGACCAGGCTGGAGTAGAGCTGCTGCTCCGCCCTCAGCGAGCGGTTCAGGGCCTCGCGCTCCATCTGTAGGACGGCCAGGGCCGGCAGGGCCTGGGGAGGGAGGGGTGGAGGTCAGGATGCCATTATTGACAGCCCGGTTTGACCACCACTGGAACCTTACTTGTAACCCTTTTTGGGCTTTTGAACATGCTGGTGTATTTTTTCAACCCCAGAAATGAAGCTGATCTAAGTATCCAGTCAGAACAGACTAACAATAACTATATATATATATATAGTTTTAGCAGTAAAGTGTGGACCTCTTCGTTCTGGCGGTCTCCCCCAATGATGGTTCTCTCCCTCTGCGGGAGGCTGGGGAGGGAGCGCTCCAGCCCAGCCTCGGCAGCCTGCTGCTGGGCAGCACCAGCCTGGCTGTCCCCTCTCTGGCCCAGACGCTCGTGGAGCTCCTGTCAGCAGGAACACAACATAGTTCTACCCATGTCCCCTTTCTGCTGTATACTTGACAACAAAAAAAACGTGTGTGTGTGTGTGTAGTGGTGTGTGTGTGTGTGTGTCCCCGTCTCACATCGATGATCTCATCCTTGATCTCCAGAGTGGCGGTGAGGGACTCGATGTTGGCGGCCTGGCCTTCGATTCGACCCTCCAGCTCGGACAGGACCGACTGCAGCTCCGCCACGGAGATCTGGATCAGCACACGGCAACGTTAATCCCCCTCGACCACAGGCAAGTCACCCTCAACCACTAAACTTTTTGGTGATGTATGGTTGTATGTGGGGGGATGATATAAGTAAAAAGGTAGTAAAATAATGATTAGGTCTGTCTGGACAAAGAGTACTTGTTCACCAAGTGACGAGTCAACATGAGATCAGAGACACGTATTAGGCCCAACAGAACGCCAGAGGACTCTCTGGCTTCTAGAAATGTGCCGCGTCACTGCTTTCCTACTGTCTAGGCGTATATGGAGTCAGACTGTCGCAGAGGGCCTGTTCACCTTCAGCTCGTTCTCTCTCTTCAGGGCCTTGTTGAGGGCCTCGGTCTTCTGAGCCAGCTCCTTCTTCAGGACCACGGCCATCTTCTTGGTGAGAGGAGCTTTCTCCATGTTGTCCTCGCTGTTTCTCCGCTCGGCTGCGGGAGGAAGAAGAGAGGACGGAGCGTGAGAGACACCTTTCAGATGCTCGGTGTCAACAATTTCTTTTAAAAAATCGGGTTTGTGTGAGCGTGTTATCGAGAGAGGCTGTATCCAGGGCAGGTAGCTAGCTCATCGTGGATCCAGAGGGGTTGTATACGGTCCTCATGGTCTCATGCCAGAGAGAGAGAGACAGAGACAGACAGAGACAGACAGACAGAGAGAGAGACAGAGAGAGACAGAGAGAGAGACAGAGGGAGACAGAGAGAGAGAGAGACAGAGGGAGACAGAGAGAGAGAGAGACAGAGGGAGACAGAGAGAGAGAGAGACAGAGAGCTGGGGGTGTCATGGCTCCTCACCTTCCCTCTCCTCCAGCTGATCCCGCAGCACCTGGATGGTCTGCCTCAGCTCCAGCACCTGGGGAGGGGCCGCCTCCTGCTGGCGCAGCTCCAACAGGAAGTGGTCTCTCTCCTGCCCGCGCTCCAGCAGCTTCTACGGGTGGAGTGGAGGGAGGGGGTGGGGGGGGGCAGGTCAGTACACAGGCATCTATGTGACTCGTTAGCCTACTGTCAAGGGACATTCTAGTCCTCTGTCAGCAGTCTCGCTGGGAGTCCTTCCCGTCTGCCTCTTCCTGTGGGCATCCAGCGAACTAACAAGGAACGAGGAAAGCCGGAGAGAAGCTTCCTGTTCTAATGAGCTCAGGGAGCTGATCTCTGTCCCCCTGACGCTCCTCCGTGTGAGGAAGTCTCTCCTCCCCCCTCAGACTCACGCTGATGATGGCGTCCTTCTCCACCAGCTGAGCCCGGAGCTCCGCCGTTTCCAGGTGACCCTCCTGCGTTGCCGTGGTGCTGAGCCTCTCCGCGGCCGCGAGCTGCTGCTGCCTCTCGGCCCGCTGCCGCTTCATGTCCTGGATCTCCTGGGCGCGCTCCGACAGAGCGCGGTTGTAGCGCTCGGCGGACTCCTGGAGGGCGCGCAAGGAAATGTCAGCGAGGCATAAGATACCGTTGTTAAACATAGAATCATAGTGTTCAAGTGAGATAGAATGAGTGTGTGTGTGTGTGTGTGTGTGTGTGTGTGTGTTTGCCTTGAGCAGCTGGTCCTTGCTGCTGATGGTGGCCAGCAGGCCCTCCACGGCGCTCTCGTTGTCGGCCACGAGCCTCTCCCTGGCCTTCACAGCCTCGGCCAGCATGGCCTCGTTCACCTTTAGCCTCTGAGCCATCTGCTCCGCCAGGTCACGCGCCTGGCTCTGAGACCGGCTCAGCATCACGCCAGACATGTCCTGCCGAGGGAACGAGGGGAGGTGTGTGTGTGTGTGAGGTGTTTGTTGTGTGTGTGTGTGTGTGTGTGTGTGTGTGGGGGTCAGGTGCGCGCTTGTGCGTGCCCTTACCTCCATGTCCTTGGTCTTGCCCTCCAGGGAGATCTGCAGCTGGCTGATGATGGCGTCCTTCTCCCTGAGGGACCTGCTCAGGTTGTCCTCCACCTCCTGCTTGGCTCTCTGCAGGTTCTTCAGGGTGTTCACCTGGTGCTGCAGCTCCACGTCCTTCTCCTTGACGAGCGAGTCGAAGCTCTGCGGCGGCGGGAGAGGGGACAAGCGGAAGAGATTAAAAACACGGAGGGGACAGGAAGGGTAGGGAACGTTCGGGGCGTTCTGAAAACGCAATGCACGTCGAAAATATCTCCACTAAAAACACTCGACGCAGGGGGTGTAGGTTCTACTGGGTCCGTGTATGGTGCGGGAGCCCTGAGGTCTCGCTTACGCTGATGGTGTCCTCGTTGTGAGCCAGCAGGTTGTTGAGTCTCTCCAAGTCTCTCTCCTTCTCTCGGAGGGACAGCTGGAGCTGGTGGATCTCGTTGTCCTTCTCCTCGACGGCCGCAAACTTATCATCCAGCGCTTGCTGGATGACAGGATTACAATAAAGTGGTATTTATACATTACTGGATAGGGGGAGGCTGAAAACACAGTAAGACACTTGATAGCAGTCGCCAGGTGTAAGAGAAAGAGAGAGAGACAGATAGAGAGAGGGTGGCGCGTCTTGGGAGAGTCAACACACCTCCAGAGCCTTCTCCTTCTCTCTCAGTCGCTCACGCAACTTAGATAGCATGATGTCACTTCCTCCCGGGCTCCTGCTGTGCTCCAAGTCTCGAACCATGTTCATGTACTCCTGGGAGGGGGGGGGGGGGGGGGGGGAGAGAGAGAGAGAAACGGACATTAGACAGGGAGGAGAAATAGAGTGACAGGAAGCAGGAATGGACCAAATATCACCCAAAACACTAAAGAAACCCATTCGCTCCCCACCAGCAGAACACGGAGCTCCTACCTGCAGCTGCTGCTCCTTGTCAGCCAGGGTGGTGGTGAGGCGCTGGATGGAGGCCTGCTGGGCCTGCAGCTTCCTCTGGGTCTGCTCCAGCAGCTCCTGGTAGTGCTGCTCCAGCGCCGCCTCTCGCTCCGCCAGCTCCCCGCTCAGCTTCTTCAGCTGGTTCTGGGCTTCCTGGGAACCAGAAACAACCACGAGATCATCAACAACGACAACAGCAAGAACATTGACTGGGGGGGTGAAAACTAGGCCGGCCTCTGCCGGAGGTCTTACGTTCATGGCCTTGTCTCCCTTCTTCTTCTGCTGCTGCAGGTCCTCCAGCTCCAGCTCCTGCTGCTCCTTGGCCTGTTGCAGGTCGGCCACCTCCTGCTCCCTCCTGCCCAGCGACCGCTGCAGCTTCTGGGCCTCCAGAACCTGGCCGAGAGGGAGGCGGAGGGAGACGTGGAGGTCAGTGGGCCGGCGGTTAGCGTAAGACCGTGGTGTCATATCCATCCACCTCTACTGGCCCCTTACCTTGGCGTGGTGGTCTCCCTGTAGCAGGGCCAGCTCCGCCTGCTTCTCCATCAGCAGGTTCTGGTGCTCCTCTGCCCCCTGGGGAGGAGGGCAAAACGTTATATTGGTTTACAAAGGGCGTGTGTGTGTGTGGCTGGGGGTACTCCAGTGGGTATAAACTATATATTTATTTGAACATGTAGTGGCAAGATTGTAAACATTTAAGCACGTCTCTCTCATATCGCTCTCTTCCATTCTTTTTCAGACTCGCTTTATCTTTCACTCTCCCTCCCTCTCACACACACACACACACGCACGCACACACGCACACACGCACACACACACACACGCACACACACACACACGCACACACACACAGGTTGGGTTGGATTAAAGACAGCGTAAGTAGTGCTTGATATTGGCTTGCCTGGTATTTCTGGAGCTGGGCTTTGTGAGCTGTGTCCCTGGCCTTGGCCAAAGCCTCATCCCGGTCCTCAATCTCGTGACACAGCTCCTCAACCTGAGCAACGCCACCACACACACACCCAACACCGAGTTAGAGAGAGACCCTTACATAAGAGACGTCCGAACCCTTTGATCTGGTACGCCCAGGGCGTACTGTAGCATGGCATACATGGATGAACAGTTAGCTTGCCTTCTAACAGTCAACGTGCAAACAACATACATATTTAATCTGTCTCCGTCAAAGTTGGTGAGAATATATTCCACACGACCAACAAGACATCAGAGATATAATATCACAATGTTGTAGTTTCTTTTCTTGCGGTTGGAAAGTGCCCCGTGAGCCCACCTCCTTCTCCTTCTCCCTGAGCACCAAGGTGAGGCCCTGGATGGTCTTGTCTCGTTTCAAAGTGTTCTTCTTCTCTGAGGAGAGCTCCTTCTCCTTCTCTTCAAGCTGACCAGTGAGAGCCTGCCACCAAAAAGACATCATACATTAGAGAAATCAGGCTGCGAGAACAGAATTGGCTATGTTTACATTGTCTGGTATTAAAATTGTAGAGTTTAGTTTTTAATTTTTTATGTCCTAGATGACACGTTTTTCTTTAGGTACTATATGATACAGTTAGGATTAGGAAAGTAAAGTGGAAAAAAAGTGACTTGTTCCACTAAACATATAACATAATGTGATGACACAGTTCTGATCTCCGCCAGCCCCCTGGTACCTTGGCCTGGGTGTGAGCGTCCTCCAGGGTCTGACTGAGGGTCTGGTTGGAGGTCCTGATCTGCTGGAGCTCCGCAGCCAGCTGCTTGTTGGAGCTCTCCAGCCTCCTCTGGTCGCTCTGCTTCTCCTCCAAGCCCTGGAAGGGAGACCGGACAGAGGGAGGTCAGGGCTGACTGAAGGAGAACCAGACATGAAGGCTGGAACACCCGGGCTGGTCCGAGACAGAGGAAAGCAGCTCTTGATTCAAACATCTCAAAGAGAGACGTTTCGGAGCTTCTGTGCGCCTGCCTCTGGAATAATACACACACACACACACACACACACACACACACAAATAAACCAGTGGACAACCTCAATCAAGTTTAAGACCGTTCAAGACCAGCCAGTTACACACGTTAATCCACCGTGACCTCTATTCTATGGAGATCTTGGTCCGACGTGTACGGAGCATGGCTACCTCTGCCTTAAGAGGGGCGTAGTCATCGTCGAACTCCTCGGTGAGGTCGTGGAGGGACTTCCACTCGGCCTCCCTGTGCCTGCTCCTGGCCCCAGGCCCCGGGGTGAGGCGGCCGGGTGGGGAAGCCCCCGCCGCGAGCCTCTGGAGCTGGGGGAGCCGGCTCTCTGGAGGCGCCCTGACTGGACGCCTGGGGATGGAGCGCAGGAGGTGGAGCAGCTCGGTGATGACAGAGGGCTGGGTCGGGGGCGGCTGGGTCGGGGGCAGCTGGGTCGGGCGGGGCTTCGGAGGCTTTCCTGGTGGAGGTCCTCCGGGTGGAGCTCTGGTTTGCGTCTCGGAGGAGGGGGCCTTCTCTCTGAATCTCCACACCTTTGACTCCCTCAGTTGTCTCCGAGCTGGGGGGTCTGAGGAGGTGGGGGCCCCCGAGGGGGCGTCAGGGGCGAGGTCTGGGTTCAGGGACTGCAGAGAAGTGGAGCGGGTGACCTTACGCTGGACCAGGTCCAGGTACATGCTCCTGGAGCGGAGCTTGGCCGACCGGAAACCCGGGTTCTTCACAGGGGGTTCGCTTGGTGTCCCTGCCCCGAATCCGGACTGCTTCCTGGGGGTTGAGCGCCCGTGGCCCTCCCCGGTCCCACCCAGGATGTCCAGACTCACACACCTCCTCACACGCCCCCCGGACAGCCACCCGGCCTCTCTCTGCTGCTGCTTCTCCAGGGTGTGTTGCCCTCCTGCCAGACCTTGCCCCTCCTCGGGGCTACCCCCCCCAGAGGACCTCCGGAGGGGGATCTTGCTTCTGCCGCCGCCTTCCCCGCCTCCCCTCTCCCCGGCCGGGTTGTTGCGGGTGTAGATATGGGCGATGCACTGGGCCAGATGGTCCTTCTGCGCCTGCAGCTTCTGGAGCTGGGCCCCGTGCTCCTCCTGGAGCCGGCCCATCTCCACATCCAGCTGGACCACCTTCTCCAGCTGGAACACGCACTTCCCGCACAGGAACTCGCTGCGGCCGTTGCGGGCCACCTCCCAGCCCAGCACGTGGGACAGGACGACCTGCAGCTTCCTGCTCCCGGTGGAGCTGAAGATCCAGCGACACTGGCCGCCCGCCATGCGCACGCCACACACCCGACACGGGTCCCTCATGGTTCGGTCTGGCTCTGTGCTGCTAGATCACCACCCGGACTGGTCCACCAAGCGCACACACACAGGCTCCACAAGGTGCTTCACACACAAGCCGGGGGCTGTCCCGCGGTGGTCCTTCTGCCAGCCATGGCAACGGTTTGCCTGTCTGTTCTGGAGAGCGCAGGAGACTGAGCTCTTCCCGGTCAGAGCGGAGGATAGCAGAGCTGGGCAGTGTACCTAGCTTAGCCCTAAGCCTCTAATCCTTCTTCCTCCTCCTCCTCCTCTTCCCTCCCTCCCTCGCTCGCTCTCCTCCTCCCTCTCCAACCGCACATTCAATCAGACCCAAATCCCCTAGCTGCCACTGTCGCTGCATTGATCTGTGTCACGGCTGCTGCCACCGCCATCCCCAGCACTCTCTCTTCCAGACAGGAGTGCAGGGCTCTGGCTCCGGCCCGTGTCAGGTGAACCCTCCGTGGGGCCGGCGGGGCTAGGTTGGAGTGGGTGGTGATGGAGGTTGTGGGTTAGGCAGCCTTTGACTGTGTTAAGGTGTGGGCAGTCAGATTGGAGATGACGGCAGGTCTCCTCTGGTCAGACTGGTGCCACCCAGAGCTCCATCCCTGGCACCCAGAGCATGCACTGCTGCCCCCTCCCGTCCTAAACCACTAGGCTTCTTCACAGGGGGCCTTTACGCCATTACTCACAAACAGGTTGCGACACAGAACCCCATGAACCCCCCCCCCCCCAAAAAAAAAAAAAATATATATATATATAATAAAACACAGTGGGTCCTGAAAAACACACAAGCAGGTTGTGACACACACACACACACAGATGACACACACACACAAGAGTCAAAACACACATAGGCCTCAACTACCTGTTCTCCTTGATCCTCCGTCACCCCCCTAATCTGACAGACAGGAAGCAGACTGACTCTGACAGGCCTGAGTGCTGCTCAGTACGGCGGCCGTGTTTTGAACCGACTTGCCTGTAAATAACCCAGAGGGGGCCGGCGCGCTGCCAGCCTGCTAATCCAGCACTAACCCCCTGGGCTGCTTCCAGGAAGGCCCGAGGACCAGGGTCAGAGGCAGAATAACACACCAGACCATTCTGAACTCTCCACTCGGGCAATAATAATAGTGGTTGGTCGTGGGAGGACGTACTTTCTTGATCCCTGAGGGGGGAATTGCGGAAGCAGGCCTAATGGCCACTCTCTGTAAACTTCAAAGAGCCCAGGCACTCCATGGACAGACTCGACTCTGCACAACAACCACAGAAAAACACACACACACACACACACATCCTCAAACACGTACAATCACACGTCCAGAAAACACATCATTCAGTCAAACGCGCACAACAAAGCACAACAGGAGCCCCGCAGAGACGAGGACAACCCAGGAAAGCTGCCAGAGACCGTCTTCTCATTGCGTCACCAACGTCACCGCGCTGCTCAAACGGCACACACAGCCTGGGAAGAGTCACATGGTGTGTGTGTGTATGTGAGTGTGTGTGTGTGTGTGTGTGTGTGAGACAAAGAGATAGAGAAAGAGCGAGAAAGAAATTGAAAGAGTGTGTGTGTGTGTGTACGACTCGATGTCGTTGACGCAGACAGAAATGAGAGATGGATGGCTGGAGGGCCAACTGTGACCCAACACAGGACAAAGGAGCTCCAGCTGAATGGCCGGCCCAGAGGCCCCCGTGCCCCAGACATGGCAGCACCCACACAAACCCCACTGCATCCTGGGTAGAAGAGTGTCCTGGGGAGAGGTCACCAGGGCTGAAAAGCCCTGCTCCACTCTCAGATCAAGCTTTCACCTTGATATTCTTTATCTATTATAAAAGTACAATAGCGGTACAAAATGATTAAATAATCATACAAAAAACCGTAATCTGCATGAAGGGACAGCCCCTTGGCCTTTACTGTATGGTGATAGAAACTCATTGAAAGTGATTGAAACCAGACAGATTCCAGACTGAGGGCTGGTGTAACAGGGAAGGGAGGAGGGGAGGAAAGATGGCAGCCAAAGAGGTGAGGACCAACCTGCTCGCCCATCTGGGTCTTGTCCTTCTCCCGGTCCAGCTCAGCCCTCAGCGCCTGCCAGGGACACAGCACAGACACATCAGATGACGCGCTTCACATCCTCTTGACGAGAGGCAACGTCAAACACTCGTCTCTGTAGCGTCACTGGATTAGGACTGAAACCATTCTTCAGTCCTAACGATCCCCCCAACACCCAAACCCATCCACCAATGAGAGACGTTCTACCTGGAGTTCCTCGTCTCTCTGGCCAATGAGAGTGGTGAGTTGTGTGAGCTGAGTGCGGAGGTCTGTGGACGTCGGGTCGGTGTTCTGGTCTCTGCTGGCCCGGTGGAGCTGCTGGATCAGCACTTCCTGGTTCTGGACGGACGTCCTCAGCTGTTCGATCACCCTGTGGAGGGACACAGGAAGTGATGCGTGCATTAGTTGATGCGCGTCTCCCTCTTGTTGCGTGTATGCTATGCGTGCGCGGGCGTGCGTGCGCGTCCAGGTCGTACCCGTCCCTCTCCTGCAGGGCCTGCTGCAGCTGCTGGGGGGCGGGGAGGCCGGAGGAGGGCTGGGGGGCGGAGCCGGGGGCGGAGCCGGGGGTCAACCCCAGCGACAGCAGCTGCTTCTCCATCCCGATGCTCCTCATCTTCTCCTGCTCGGCGATGGCGGCCATCTTCTCCACCTCCTCCTCCGCCGCTCGCACGTCCTGACGTGGAGGACAGGCGCCAGTTAACACCGACCAGGCGAGGGTTAGGAAGACCGAAGCTTCGAAATATCCGTTCTAGGGAATTTTTACCACCTACTGGGGTTAACTAATCTGGAAGTACTGGTGAGATATGAGCTTTATCATATAATGGTGTGTGTGAGTGTGTGTGTGTGGCACTGCTCCCAGAAAGCCCTGAGATCTCTGGCTAGTGTACTGGAGGCGTGATACTCTCCCAGCGTGTGAGGGGAGCAG
>NC_085031.1:4803018-4854354 GCF_963692335.1 Osmerus eperlanus
GCTGTGCAACAGGACCTCACATTGGGTTCAAAATGATCTCACACAGATCATAATTGAACACAAATGCATAGTCCACCTAATATAAAAGAGAATCAAACCCCACACAAATCAAACCAAGACGACCTGTAATACAACCTGATCTAAAACATCTGGATTCAACTTTTGGCAAACACGAGAACCATTAAAAAAAAAAAAAAAAAAACATTATTTATTCATTTCGATTTTGTGTGCTTCCTTTGGAGTCGTTCCTCTGCTGATTTGGAGACCATATAGGGTAAGCTTCTTGTGGACGGTTGGAGTGTGTGTTCACAGAGAAACTGTGCACCAAGCCCACACTTCACCAGGAGCCTGGGGTTGGACAAACCAAAGCAGGCTGACCATAAGAGCGGCATTGTGAGTGTCTGCCAGGTGTTTGAGGAGGAGATCAACAGCAGGCTCCAGCCCCAACATAAAGCATTCAGATGTTGGGCCCTGGGGGATGGAGTCTGGAGGACGGAGCGGGGGGAGGGGGGCTGGGACAAAGACTTGTTGTACTCGGGATGGGGGGTCAGGCACAGGGTTGGAGCTGCTAGGCTGTGGTGTCGTTAAGGCCCGGGGCTCAGACTGAGGCTGGGGTTGTGGTGTCGTTAAGGCCCGGGGCTCAGACTGAGGCTGCGGTTGTGGTGTCGTTAAGGCCCGGGGCTCAGACTGAGGCTGGGGTTGTGGTGTCGTTAAGGCCCGGGGCTCAGACTGAGGCTGGGGTTGTGGTGTCGTTAAGGCCCGGGGCTCAGACTGAGGCTGGGGTTGTGGTGTCGTTAAGGCCCGGGGCTCAGACTGAGGCTGGGGTTGTGGTGTCATTAAGGCATGGGGCTCAGACTGAGGCTGGGCAGATGATGGAATACTGGGCTGTGGTTGGACGGGCCTGGGGTGGTGTCGTCTGTCTAAACATCCTGTCCAAGATGAATCAGAGGGAGTCACATAGCTGTGACTTGACAACACTGAGGGGAGTCAATGACAGAATGTGCACCGGGTGTGCTTGTGCACATGCAGCCAGGACACCCATACACACGAGTAAGAGAGAGAGAGAGAGAGAGAGAGAGAGAGAGAGAGAGAGAGAGAGAGAGGGAGAGACAGGGAGAGAGACCGAGGGACCAATTCGAGACAGACCGTTTTGTAGATGTCCTCTGTGGAGTCGTCACATTTCTGCTGCATGTGCTCCTCCATGAAGTAGATCCTCAGCTTCAGGTTGAAGTTCTCCTTCTTCAGGGCGGTGATTTGCTGAGGAAGGGCAGAGGCAACGTCAGCACACTGAGACGTGACGCTTCTCCGGTGACTGGGGACAGGAGTGGCCTGAGGAGGCACACTGGCCTTCAGACACACAACGGCGAGGCTGATGGGAAACGGTCGCTGGGGACGAATGATCCTCTTTCTGTCCATCTGTCGCCAAATGCTGTTAGTTAAAACACAACAATACTAACGAGGTCAAACAGAAGAGACCATGTGACCATTTTCATCCCTGGAGAAAGAGCCGGCATTTAAGAGCATGCCTCTGTGAGCAGAGGGAGAGGGAGAGAGGGAGGGAGAGAGGGAGAGAATGAGAAAAAGAGAGAATGAGAGAGAGAGAAGGGGAAAGAAAGAGCACTGTATTCTAGTTTCTATTGAGGGCTTCTGTTTGGTAAGGGGATGGAGAAAAAGAAAAAAGAGTCTGAGTGTGTCTAAGTGTGTGTGTGTGTGTGTGTGTGTGTGTGCGTCAGACTGTGCATCATTGTGCAGCAGGCCTATAACATTTACATTTAGTCATTTAGCAGACGCTCTTATCCAGAGCGACTTACAGTAAGTACAGGGACATTCCCCCGAGGCAAGTAGGGTGAAGTGCCTTGCCCAAGGACACAACGTCAGTTGGCATGACCGGGAATCGAACTGGCAACCTTCGGATTACTAGCCCGATTCCCTCACCGCTCAGCCACCTGACTCCCTATAACTATAACTATAGCTATAACTACACACATCTGGGGCTGGGGGTTGGGCAGGGGATGAAGTGAGGGAGTGTGAGTGTGTGTCTCTGTAACAGAGTGTGTGTTTGAGAGTGTGTCCGTGTATGTGGGGGAAGGCAGAGTCTGTCCAACTCTACAGAGCTCTAATCATACAGTCAGCATGCAGAGAAATCTGAGTAGACCACAAAAAAATGCATGCTTCGGAGCACTCCGATTCACTCTCAAGTCTCCTTCCTTCATGCATGTTCACCACTACATCTCCATACATGGCTGCTGCCCCCCCTCCCTCCGTGTTGCCAGGGCAGCAGAAGGTGTCTCAATCCCCCCCCCCCCCACATAGTGTGGTTAAAAGGTCCACAGCACTACCCACCATATGGAATAGGAGGTGCAGAGAATATTGTGCAGGGGGGGGAAAGAGCTGTGTTTCGTGGGACAGACAAGCACTCACGTTCTCATAGTCCTTCATGGTGAGCGCCTTGACGGGAGACATCTTGTCTGGGAACGACAGAGCTGTGGGACAAGAGAGAGAGGAGGTAGGAGGGCGGGCGCCACACACACATGATGACCTCGGCGCCGTGCGAACCACCATGACGTGAAAACACACTCTCGCCAGAGAGACCAGCAGAGGTGAGAGGTGAGAGGGGGAGAGAGAGACCCGCTGCGGAGATGCCCTGTTTAGACATGCACAGGTCGGGGAGCCAGCCGGCCCTCTAACCACACGGCTCATATAACACTATAAATGATTCAGCTGCACGTTTCACACCGAAACGGTCTTCGTTGTGACGCTCCGTTTCCGCGACAGCCTGGGCTGCAGCCGTTCTCCACATCTTGGTGTCCAGACCCAGGAAAGAAGCAACGTGGATGACTCTATCTAGCTCTGCTGTCAGAGGCCAAGTCTCCGAGTCACAGACAGTTCTCCAGGAGTCACGGTCAGCCCGTAGTCACGGTCAGTCCGGAGTCACGGTCACGGTGCCTGGCTGTCACCCTCGGGTCACCCCGCTGCCCACACAGCTATAACTGGCTCAGGTGTTCTGTTACCTAGGGGATCTACAGCTGATACAGACAGAGAGCTGGCCAAGTGTGTGTACGTGTGTGACATGTTTGCTACCAGTAGATTCATTGGTGCGTGTGTGGCCGGGACAGCCAACCGCTTTGCCATTCGGATTCGAACCTGGAGCCAGTGAATTAGCTGTTCGCACAACCTTTAGTTTCTCTGTGTCTTGTCTCCTCTCAAACGGTTTGGAGCTGACAAGGCGAGACTTCCTGTCCCGACAAGAACCGGGAATGAGCAGGGAGCTAATTAGCAAGATCTATCTCTCTGCCTCTCTCTCTCTCTCTCTCTCTCTCTCTGTGGGCACAAGACACTGGAGTCACGGCAACGCACCAGAAGAGACATTAATGAACACTCATGGGATGGGGGGGGAGAGAGAGAAAGACAACAACAGATAAACAGAAAGCAATGACAGGAGATTTGACAGGAGAAAGAGTCAGTGAGGGAGAGAGAGAGAGTGAGAGAGACAGAGCGAGGGAGACAGACAAAGAGAGAGACAGACAAAGAGAGAGAGAGCTGAGAGACTGCAAGCACCATACCTGTCATGCTGTCCATGGAGAAGTCCCCAGCATCTGGGAGTCTGGATCTACAGCTGGCGAGACACAGTCACATCAAGCCCATTAGAGAAGCACAGCCGTACCGGGAGCATAGTGCTCCACAGATTCAACCAGCTGAGGTATTGGATGCAGTACCATCACACAGATGCATCAAACTCCACAAAAGCATCACAGCTGTAATGATTAGCCAGCTTAATGTAGCTGATCCCTCCTGCGAGCTGGAGTGCTGTACACGAGCGCGCAGATGAGAAGCGCGTTTGGTGTTTGTGCATTACTCACGCTCGCCTGGAACCCTGGCCCCTGAGGAATCTCCAGAAATAGCTGGAGTCTGGAGAATGACTCTGGGCTCAGTTTAACCTGCTCTGACAGTGGCTGCTTCCCAACTGCCCGCTGTTTACCAGTGTGTGTGTGTGTGTGTGTGTGTGTGTGTGTGTGTGTGTGTGTGTGTGTGTGTGTGACCATGTGCCAGTGGCATGCAGGCTCTAGTGTTCAGACAGAGGGAGTGCACTTTCGCAAACTGCCAAAGCCAGGACGGTGGAGTTTTCACACTTTTTAAAATGAAAATAATTTCACACTGAAGTAGAACATGTATATACTGCATGTTTAATGTACAGACTACCCTGGCATCATGTAAAACAAATGCACCAAGCAGTAGTGTTTGGCAGCCTAAAATGTCTTTCTATGGTTGACAAACAGAGCTGTGGTGTTGACCAGCAGGACAAGGATGAGAACAGTGGCGTTAGGCACAGAGACCAAACATTTCCCCACACACCACATCTGATCTGGGCATGGTTAATGACACATTATCGGGATAACAACACCAAGATCGACATATTACATTGCAAAAACCACGGTGCCACATTAAGACACAAACGTCCAGCATCGCGTGCTCTCAGATCCAAAGATGTGTCAAAAATAGACGGTGTGCAGGGCCTTGTCCCATGACTGGACGCGAAGCCATGCTGGACATGAACATGACTTGCAGGGTAGTCCATGGTCAGTTATTTGAACCTGATCTAGAGGTGGTGACTCTTGGCTCCAATAATATGTACAGCTGCTCTGTATGACTTCCTTCCTACCCCCCCTCCTTCCTGGCAGTAAAGGGCAGTTGATCCCTCCCCCCTACCCAGTCCATAATCAGAGTCAACAGCTTTACAAGCCAGGACCAGTATTCTTAATGCATAGGCTAGAAGCTAAGCCTGATTCTTGACTCCAAAAATGATGGTCAAGGTCAGGGCTGAGCTTTAATCTGTGTCCAGTAAACTGTTTCCATCATCATAGAGCAAACCAGCTCCAGCAGAGGTCCAGCACTGACCCCCGACCCAGTGACATCAGACAGGAACAATGACATTGAGCTAACAGACTGCCGATGAACAGACCAACTAGCGCAGACACCACACCACACATATGTGTTGTTACAGCAACTGATATAACTGCAGGATAGGCCACACCACTAAGCTCTACAATCACCAAGTCAGCATGAGAATGGTGACTGTTAATCAGACAATATGACAAAAGCAACATGTTTCATAGCTGGGTACAGATATGTACTATAAGTGCGCTGAAAACACTAACTGTAGTAAACAACAAATACTTTACTCCTCATTCAAAACCTGCAATACAACCAGAAGCTGTAACAAGCCTCTGCAACAAAGAAGGAATAAACACCAACTTCCTCTTCTTACGCGTTCCTGTTTGTTAAAAAAAAATCCTAGTTACAAGTAGGCCTAGTACAATAGAATGTTAAATAATGGCGAGGAATATTTTATTTTGGATTTTTGATCTTCGTAACAAACGTAGTAGTAACCGAACTAAGGTTTAACTGCAGAGCTGAGGAGAGCCAGGTGTCAGAATTGTGTAATTCACACCACTGCTTTTCTTAACGTCTTGTGTTACGGTGGTGGCTTGCCACCTGGATAACCCCGTTAAAAACACAGGTTTAATACTACGGAGATGCTACTGGCTGTCTATTTATCAAAATACAGCAACTAGCCAACGTTAACTAAACCACTACACTCTGAAAGCGTTGTTTTAAGCATGATACGGCTACAATACTGTCGGGTATAGATTCAAGGATAGAGATTGACCTACCGATATTACACCAACTTCATGGTAAGCATCCAGTTAAGAAATGGAAGAAAGAAAAGTTTTCTAACGCATAGAATTGGCGAACAACATCCTTGCTAAGGACCTTCAAAGTTGCACAGCTGGCTGATGAATTCCGCTATGAGAGCACCAACAAATTTCCGCTTTTCACGTGTTCACGACAAATATGACAGGGCTGTGTGTACGACAAGGGTAGAAGGGATGTAGCTTAACTGGGTAGCAGGTTTACAGTAGCAGTTACATGGGTTCATAAAAAAACAACCTAGGCTAGCTATTCTAGCTCTCGTTGAGCGACAGATTATGATCACCCAAACGCTAGCTAATGCTAGCTAGACGTTTGCCAGGTTTTCAACCGAGTCTGGTAACTTACTTGAGAGCTAGCCATGTAGAGCTAGAGCTAATATTATTATATTCATACAAACTGACAACGTTAGCTAGTTTTAAATCCATCACACCCGCCAAGGGTTTCCGTGACTTGTCATTTATGACACGATTAATGACGAATTAAAATAGACTAAACGATTTACTAGTTAGCGAAATAGCTAGCTTAATTTGACACAACATCCTGCTGGCTTGCAGTTGTAGACAATCAAAGTAGCTAGATACCTAGCTGTAGGTGTAGTAGTGATAGCTTCCATTTTATTCTCACAATTCCACTGTTATGGTGTAGGTAGTAAAACATTTTGTTAAGTGAGAGATATAGTAACCTAATACCTATCTAGCTAATACAAGTCACTCTGGCGTTAGCTAGCTAGCAACATAGCTTAGTTAGCACGTAGCTAGCTGAGAAAACTAGCTATATTAATGTCAGACTAGCTAAATCTGTTTTCTTACCTTCCATTTATGTCTAAGGGAAGCGTCTGATCCTCCCCGACTACGGAATCCATCATAGCCACCGTATTCATCCAACTCGAGTTGTTCAACTTTTGGGGTTCTTATTCAAATCAGATTTCATTTTGATAGTCTCACGTCACCCCTGTGTTTGTGTATACGCGTTGGAAATTCTAGGGTGGAGATACCCAAACCGGCGCGCAGTGACAGTAGCACAGCGATTGGTCAAAACCAGAGCCATAGACATGTCCCACTCCGTTCAAAACTATTGCCATACACGCGTCATTGGTCACAAATAGATGACAATATATGCTTCCAAAATTGAAATGAATACGAAAGTACTTGGGTTTACCATAGAATTGTGTTGAAAGCAGGAATTATTTGAAGAAAGGATTAAGGTATACCTCAATTATTCTGTCTCCAGAATGAGAGCTGGACTGTAGGGTAGGCTACATGTTTAGACCAAGTGAAATCAAACATTGACTACCTATACCTAACCGTGTCCTACCTGTTTTTGCAATGCCTGGCTGGCTGGCTCAAGTTTCAAATCCTGGCGGGATCGGACCTCTTTCTTTCTCTTTCACACACAGACATACACAACAACACTCACGCATTTTTATGTTATTCCTGTGTACTAGTGATACCTAGGTTGAACAAACAACAAACATTATCCAATACATGTTGCTGAATGAATATAAATAGTTTCCTATTTGTATGTTACTTCTGATAAGCTCGTCATCATCAAATTACTCTGTCCCAGATAAGTTGACATTTTCTACCACGTTTTCTATCCAGTTTTCTTTCAAGAAGAAATTGTTCGTAAAGTGTCAAGTCACCCAACAGTATAAAATAAGACATTGGTTCCACCTAGTGGACAAATAGCAATACTGCAAGCTTTAGAGAAAAATATATTTGTAATGGGTATGCAAGTATTTAAACCAACAGGTCCAAACACAGTTTAAAAAGTATTTATTGAACAACTCAACATTGTACATAAAAATGCAATGGAAAGACAAATGTATGATGGCACCTGTAATAGTCTGACATGGAAAGTTGTGAGATATTTGGCAAATATTTTCCAAGAAGGAAATAGAGTAGGCTACACAGGCACCAGAGAATTAGCCTGGCTCTGCCCTCCTACGTACTTCCGCTAATTTTTAGGTCTAGGTCTGGGATTTCAGTGTATTAGTTGGTTTTCAGAAACAATTTTTTGTAGGTCCAATCAGCGAACAGAGGGAGTGGCTGAGAACGATGACGTTTATGTTGTGCACTAGTTTGAGTTGTAGTTCAGTAATGGCGGCGGTAAAAGATGCGAGCGAAGCTATTCTGCGGTTGTGGCAACGCTTCCGAATATCCATAAGTTAAAGCCGGAGCAAGAACAATCCTTGCTGAGTTTTGTTGGTGGCCATGATGTTGTGGCCCCCCTCCCCACGGGGTTCGGGAAAAGACGCAAGCCACTTTTTGTCACAAAAACTGAATTTCAGCCTAAACCGTGCAACGGAACGTAAATAAAAATACAAGCAACTCAATCGCTACCAAGACAAAACTTTTGACACTGACGTTGTCTATGTAGTCCAAATATTGACGGATCCTTAGGGGTAGGGTTGCCACCTTCAATACAGAAAAATAAGTGTACGCGGGGGTATCGCCAAGAGACCCGCCCTTCTCTGACTCTGATTGGCCGTGAACCAAAAAAAAAAACGATCAAACCAACAATGGCAGCGAGTATTACCCAATCAGGGGCAGAATAGGACGAGTCTTCACAGAATTCGGGTGGGATGATTTGAATGGGATGCTGCATTGGAGACAACTCAGAAAATACGGGACAAAACCCGTCCCGTATTGATTCAAAACGGGACGCGCTATTTTATTGTCAAATACGGGACGATTACGTATTTTAAGGGACGGGTGGCAACCCTACCTGTGGGACACAGTCATCATGGTCAAAATGTGCACAAAATGTGCAACACAAATCATTACATGTCGTAAATAAGCAAATTATTATTTTGCTGCTAGAAAATTAACACATATAGGCTACATTTACACTAGCTTGGCCATGCTCCGACTAAAGGTCTGTGACGTCACTGCAAGTAATTGGTTGATGCTGCCTGAGAGGGTCAGGGGGATGACTGTATCAAACCGCTTGTGCTCCTTTACATCTAACTACTCTGTCCCAGATAAACACCACATTTTATTTCATGAAGAAATTGTTCATAAAGCGACAACTCACCCAACTGTATAAAATAAGACATTGGTTCTACCTAGTGGACAAATAGCGACACTGCAAGCTGTAGAAAAAGAAATATTTTTATTGGGTATGCAAGTGTTTAAACCAACAGGTCCAAACCCAGTTTAAAAAGTATTTATTGAACAACTGAACATTGTACATAAAAATGCAAGGGAAAGACAAATGTATAATGGCACCTGTAATAGTCTGACATGGAGAGTTGTGAGATATTTGGCAAATGTTTTCCAAGAAGGAAATAGAGTACACAGGCACCAGAGAATGGCTCCTCAGAGTAATGTGTAAAACTGTGAGGTATTCTTAAATCATTTGAACGTTTTAAACTGATTTACAAAAACAGAACTTTCACATATTGACATAAGTTTCTTTAAAAACACTAGTTATAGCCGGTACAGTACATGTTTGATTATCATAGAGAGAAAAAATAATCTGAGAAGGACAAAACAAAAATTAAAAAAATAAACGACAATAAACATTGCAATAAATTTGTTCTCTGGAGCCCCAAATTTACACATAAAATACAAATCTATAAACTCCAAGACCAGTTGGGCAAACTGATACATAAAGTTATCAGAGAAAAGATCTTTCATTGCTTTGACAAAGAGAGCCTTGCTCATTCGGCAACCACGGTAAAACAACATTTAAATAACATTAAATTAGCAAGAGCGGATCCACTGTATACAACACGGCTTGTATAATTATACACATTTGTGTTCAATATTAACGAAAGGCTTTTCCTATTTAATCATCCCTATCTGTAAAATATTACCTACATTGGTGGGATTTGTACAGATTAACTGATAATGCCATGTTTAAAAAATGAAAACATCAAACCCTGTCTTTTTATGAATGGATACACAATTAATAATCAAAAATGTTCTTCAATATTTCTCCAATATTCCTTTCAAATAAAACATTTTCTTCTCAGAGTGTTGATGTCAAGTTGGTTTGGTTTTGTGGCAGAAGTTTAACTGAATGTTAAGGACAAGTTCATCCAGTTATCTATTCAGTTATTTGATCTTTTATCACATCTATCTATGTAGGGTGCATTACAGATGCTGAACTTTGGTGACATGGATGTGTGTGTTTGTTTGCTTTGGCAGAGTGGTGTGACCTGTTGTAAGAGCACCAGGTTACCGTAGCACCTCAGACTAGGTGGATAGCACCGCTTCAGTCCTGCTTTGTTATACTTCTGACTCCCGTTCTCACTTGACTATTAAGAACATGAACAACTTAGACCAGCACCATGTTTTTGTGGGACGGGGAGGAGACCAAGCAGAGGTGTGATCTTCTCCTTCCATACCTTCTCCTATTGAGCTAGAAGGGATAGGATATGATCCTATGGGGCCTAGCTAGAGGGATAGGATTCTATGGGCCCTAGCTAGAAGGGATGTGATCCTATGGGGCCTAGCTAGAGGGGATGTGATCCTGGGGGCTATGAGTATCTATCTATCTTTGGCAAGAGCAAGAACTCTAGTTCTGGGTATGAACTGGCATATGGCACTGGTATAGGACCAGTTGACCCTCCCAGAGTTCTAACCTTTACCATGCATAGGGAAATGACCAAACTGACTTTAAATCAGTTCCTTGGCTGACCTCGCCAGACAGAGAGAAGGGGTCCTGCACCTTTGGGAAACATGTAAAGTTTTCTTATAGGGATTCTGTTTTTGTGCTTTCTGCTAATTTGACATTACCAAAGAAAAGGTGCAGGGTCTCCCTGTCCAGATTCACACAGGCAAGATAGAGTGAGAGAGAGAGGGGGGGGGGTGGGGGGGGGGGGAGATAGGACGAGCACCTCTGGCACAAATGAATAAACAGCACCCCTGAATGGACATTATCCGACAACGTCTGGAATATAATATAAAACTATCTTTATATTTTCTATTGCACTTGAAGATTATTTCTTTACATGAAGTTATACATGTTTAAACGTTAAAGAATAAGAATACATATATATGTACATTTAATTGCTCCCAATTACTTGAATTATTGTCTCGAACAGAATGTTGTTCCTTTGTAATTAAAAGTACACACTGTATAATAATTTACTATAAGTTTCTCGGTAGAGGGAGGGGAGTTGGCAGTATTGACTTGGCCTGACTCTCCCTCGACCTGGCATTGTTCCAGAGAGGGAATGTGTGTGGGGCTTCAAGCGTGGTCTCCGAGCACACATCCACAGCCTGCTTGGGGGGTCAACCCTTCCCTGAACAGCTGGAAGGATGCATTGCCTTTGTTTTGAGGAACTGCTAGTTCGAGAACTCCACTCCTCTTCCTTCTCTGTTCATCTTCTTCCACCTCATCCATGCCCCCTGTTCCCTCACCTCCTCCCTCTGTTACATCAGTCTAATGAGAGAAGGGGGTAGCAGTGTGGGGTGAGGTGGTGATGTGTGGGGGAGGCGGGTGTCCCTTCTGGACCATGCTTTGTCAGGGTGGGAGAGAGTGGGAGGGGGGGTGTCTGAGAGGTCAGGGTCCGTCCCTGCTCACACACACACACATACACACACTTACACAAACACGCACACACACTGGGCTGCCTTACAGGAAGCACACAGGTCCGACCTCCAGGTGGTAGTGAGATCCGGGCGTGGTCAGGGGCAGGTTGTAGATGTTCACCACAGGGAGAAGCTGGGGGTCCTGGGAACGCAACAGGAAATGGGTCTGGTGCCAACGGCCATCCTTCATCTGAAATACACACACATACATACAAAATAGTCAGTAGAGCATTTCTCTGGGAATTGTAGTTTCCAAAGAGATGAGAGAAGGAGAAACTGGAACATTGTGTAGAACATCTAGTTTAGAACATCTAGAGTGGAACAGGCAGTCCATACCCAGCAAGAGTCTTCGAGAACGTAGGGCTCTAGATCTCCCCCCACCTCGATCATCTCCCCGCTCCAGGCCCTAAAACGCACGGCCTCCTGGGAAGGTGGCAGGTCAGGGGAGGTCCTCCAGATGGAAATGTTCAGGCAGTGGATGGTCACGTGCTGCACTGCCTCGGAGCTCAGCAGGTGCAGGAAGTTCATCTGGACACGCCCCACACTCATCTCCAACTGCCAAGCCAATCAGAACCGGTGGTCAGTTTGGTGAGGTCTTCAGAGTAATGTTTCTACAAAGTTCTAGAAGTATTTTTGCAATGATATTGGGTTAATGTGAGTCGTTTCAAGAATTCTGGACACGTAGGAAGCATTGTAGTCCAAGATGAACCCTCAGAGAACATTGTTGAGTAGAACAAATATTTGATGTTACGGTGTTATGTTTATTTGGAAGGATGCTTCTCAGGGTTCCTAACTGTGTTTCTGGGCTGATTCAGTACCTTGGAGACAGTGATGGGTCTTAGACAGGTCTGCCCTCCTCCTGTGAAGTTGCAGGACACCTCTATTGTGTCTGAGGAGCAGCCAAGGTTTGGGTCGACCCAATAAGTGCCTGAGAAGAAAAGAACTACGATCAATGCTGGGTCTCTCTCTCTCTCTCTCTCTCTCTCTCTCTCTCTCTCTCTCTCTCTCTCTCTCTCTCTCTCTCTCTCTCTCTCTCTCTCTCTCTCTCTCTCGCTATGTCTCTCTCTCTCTCTATGTCTCTCTCGCTCTCTCTCTCTCTCTCTATGTCTCTCTCTATCTCTTTCTCTCTCTTACAAACATGTTCCCTCTCTCTCTCTCTCTTACTCTTACAAACATGTTCTCTCTCTCTCTCAATTCAATTCAATTCAGCTTTATTAGCAAGACAGTCATTTCAACCGTATTGCCAAAGCAAGACGCACAATAACAGACAACCATACATCAACAACAATATTCAAAAACAACATAAGGAATAACAGTCTGTATCGTCCGGAACATGTGGTAACAACAAAGTGTCAAGAGTGTACTCTCTCTCTCTCTCTCTCTCTCTCTCTCTCTCTCTCTCTCTCTCTCTCTCTCTCTCTCTCTCTCTCTCTCTCTCTCTCTCTCTCTCTCTCTCTCTCTCTCTCTCTCTCTCTCTCTCTCTCTCACCATCGTTCATCCTCTGTTCACAGCTGTGGAGGTCCCTGCAGATGCGTGCGGGGTTGTCACGGGTGCCCAGTGGGTTCTTCAGGCTCTGGACCAGGCTGCTGAGGTAGTGGAGGGTCTTGAAGATCTCTGTGCCCTGATCCAACATGGGTAGGTCCATCAGCGGCTTGCTCTGCAGATGGAGGGGCAGATGTGAAAGGAGGGAGGGAGAAGATAGAGTAAGCAGGTTTGGAGAGAGGCAGATGAAGAGCGCCAAAGATAAAGAGGGATGTGGAGCGAAAAAAGGAAAGAGAAAGGAAAAACAGAAAGAGATGAATTGACTGACTGACACACAATATTCATGAGTAAATTCTAGATCATGATTAACACACTGATAACACGGTTGTGACTGTCTGTGCAGCTCTGACTGACCTCGGTCCTGAGTGGAGAGTGAGAGTCCACAAACACTTGCAGCCCCTCGTCTCTCTGAAACACACACACTCATGGTTACACCTGGCCTGATCCAGTGATGTCTTAGATACGGATGTTTGATGGCATGAACAGACTTACGAATGAGAGAGGGATACCGGGAGGACCCTGGAGAGAGCGAAAACAAACACGTAACTTAAACACACACCTGAAGTAAGGGATTTTCTCAAATCAACACAACAGTGTACATGGACAGAACAACAGACAGTAGAGAACTTACTGGGGGTCCTGGAGGTCCGCGAGGCCCAGGAGGACCCTATGAGACAAAACAAACGTCTCTATCATGTTATCTTCCAGCTACACTATGATTGAACACCTGTTTTCAGAACAAAGGGAGCATCTTGTCATTGTGTAATTGAACAATACACCAGACCGCACACATACCCTGGGGCCTTGTATCCCCTGTTCAGAGAAGACAAAGAAGACAAAGAAATTCATGTCAGGTTCATCGTATGGATATGGTAGATGCTTCTTCCATAGCTCATGTGAGGCTGGTTCTGCAGGTCTGAAACACTCACCATCTCTCCACGGCTGCCCTTGTCTCCTTTAGGTCCCTGAGGAAAGGCATGTTTACCGTTAGACAGGAATCAGGAATGAAGATGGGATGAGAGGAGGAGAGAGACATGCATTGTAGCAGAACAGGAACAGTAGGTCAACTACTCACTGTGCTGCCACCAGGTCCTATAATGCCCATGGGACCAGTCACTCCACTTCTGCCCTGTAGAAGAGAAGAGAAGACTTTATTCACCATCACATGGGGACATCCATCCACAGAGGGAGGGATAGACAGAGGGGACGGGGGAGAGAAAGATAGGGAGATGGAAGTCAAGAGGGCGTGATTGTGAGAAGGTGAGAGATATTAGTAGTCATATTGGAGTGATCTGTGCTTTCGTTCTTCTTACCACGGTCCCCTGTGGTCCTTTAGGTCCCTGTATGCCCTTGGGCCCAAAGTCCCCTGGAGGCCCCTGCCAACAACACAGACATGTACATCGTTATCTCCTTCACACCCAACACGCCTCCTTCACACACAACACGCTTACTTCAGACAGCGTCACGTGTTGACACTGCAACTCCATATATTATAAATCATACACAGCACCCACCCCCCCCCACTCCCTTAAACAGCTGTGTTTGGTCCTGTGAAGAGGGTTTACTGCAGTGTGAGGGGCAGAGCCAGGGGTGTTTATGAGATGGGGTCTCGGAAAGGCTACAAATCTTCTCCTGCTTTAGCTCTCCCCCAGGGAAGACAGCTACTACTGTAGAATAGCTATGACAAAACCTCGCCCTCCACACCCTCTCTCTCTCTCTCTCTCTCTCTCTCTCTCTCTCTCTCTCTCTCTCTCTCTCTCTCTCTCTCTCTCTCTCTCTCTCTCTCTCTCTCTCTCTCTCTCTCTGCTTCTCACTCCATAATTCTCCACTCTCTCTCTTCCTCTCCCTCCTCACCCCCTCGCTCTCTTTCTTCCTAATCCTCTTTGCTCTCTTTCTCTTCCTCCAACTCCCCCTCACCCCTCCTCACCCTCTCCTCCTCCCCTTCTCACATCTCTACTTCACCTTCACCCAACTTGAGGATGGGGTTGCTGGGTCATTCGTTTTTGTGGTGATGTTTACGGTGAAGTCTTTATGACAAACCTGCAGTTTCAAGTCGAGGGTTGTCTACCTACCTTTGGACCGAACACTCCCAAAATTCCTGGGAATCCTGACTCCCCAGGATCACCCTGGAGCAGAGATGACAGACCGTTACTCAAGCATCCACCTACTACTACCAGCCACACACAGAACAACGAGAAGGATGCTGAAGGGGACTGAACAGTCCTCACAATTACACAACTGAACCGGAGCCTTTGGGCTGAGCTGTGGTTCCATCCCAACCTACCGGCTGTCCTTTGGGCCCCTGGTCCCCCTGTGGTCCGGGGAGGCCCATCCCTCCTCTGAACCCCCTCTTCCCTGGGGAGCCGGTCTGGCCCGGGAGCCCCCGTTCTCCCTTGGGTCCGAACGTTCCCTGCTCACCCGGCAACCCTGGCCCGCCCAACTTGCCGCGGGCACCGGCGTTGCCAGGTACACCAAACTCCCCGTCGTCCCCTTGCTCGCCCTGCGGTGGAGAGACGGAGAGCGGACCGCTCACGTTACGATGTTGGAGTATCGCACATTCACCCTCACCACTGGGAATACCACATCATCCTGTCTCACCGGCACGCCCATGCTCCCGTCCTTCCCCGGAGCTCCGTCCGACCCCGGGGCGCCCTCCTGCCCCTCTCTGCCCACCACGCCCCTCGGACCAGGCAGGCCCATCACACCCTGGGGAGGAGGAGAAGGAAGAAGGGATGAGATGCAGTCGGAACCACTGAGAACCGAATGAGATGGAGCGCGAGGGAGCGAGAAGGACTCAGACAGGACAGGGCATGCCTCCTTCCTTACCAGAGTTCCTCGGGTCCCCTTCTGTCCTCTCTGACCCTGCTTGCCCTTCTGACCCTGGAGTGAACGAGGTGGAGGGAAAGAGGGCGGCGGGGCGAGAGAGAGGAAGAGAGAAGTGGGGAAGGTCAGAGGGAGGAAGAGAGAAAGACGGAAGGAAAGAGAGAGGGAAGGGAGAGAGAGGGGGGAAGAGAGAGAAAAGAAAAGGAGTGAGAGAGAGAGGGAGCGAGACAGGCAGGAAAGAGCAAGAAAAAGGAGACAGGAAAAAGGAGAGAAGTGGTTGAGAGGGTTGCAATAGTAAAACAATAACAATTCTAACTCAGACTTCAAAGCACACAGTGAAGGTGACAGCCACAGTCGACTAGGGTTCCACAGAGCCCTGTCAATATTTGTGCCGTGACAAATGCACCCATGTGTTTGTGGGTAGCGAAGGTCTCCATCCTGAGTGGATTAGATTGCATTTGGGCTCGCGGGGGGGAAGGGGGGGGGATCAATGCAGAGTGTTGACAGGAAGAACAATGAGACAGACTGGAGGTTTGGACTGACTCTGATCTAAAGCAGAGCAAGAGAAATGGACTGAACATCAACACTGTCACACTTCGCCAGAAGGAGGTTAGAGGATGCACACACACGCATACACATTCAGTACGTGCACACACGCACATGCACACACCCTGAACACACACATTCATCCGAGCCATGCTATTTTGACACCCTTACTAGATCTCCTTTGGCTCCTTTGGGGCCTTGCTGTCCGCGAGGTCCAGCGTGACCCTGCAACATCAGATTAGAGAGCAGAGATGAGCAGAGCGACCACACAGGCCAGCCATGTTCACACTGATCCAGGTGCAGCGTCTGAAAACATGAGTGGAAACCATCACTCACGGGCAGGCCGGTGGCGCCATGCTTGCCTCTGTCTCCATCCACACCTGGCTGACCCTGTGGAGAGGTCAAAGTTCAGCACCGACAGTCTTTCATTTAACCTGGTATTTATTTAACTTATTTGTGAATGTCTTTATTCCTTTATATCCTTTCCAAGAGGGAGAGCCCTGTCTACATGATTAAAAGAGCATAACTGGAAGATAAAAGTACAAAAGAAATACCAATTTGGCCTTTATAACAATTAAAATATTCATTAATCAGTATGAATCTAATCTAAGTCTGGATCTAAGTCCAACGATAATGGGTGAATGGCACTTTGGGCCGACTTACTATGTATCCTGGGTCCCCCGACTCGCCCCTCTCCCCCCTGTTGCCTGGTGGACCCTGGAATACACAGATTTATGATCAGGAGACACACACCGTGAACGCCCCACTCATAGTAAATTCAAAGGGAAAGTAACAGGAGGACAGTGAGAAGAGGATAGAGAGATAGGGAGGGAGTGAGAGTAGAGGAACGTACGATGTCACCCTGAGGACCAGGAGGCCCCTCCACCTTCCCATCATCCCCTTGCTCACCCTAAAGGGAAAGAGAGAGACGGATATATGTTATCATTATTAGCATATGGCCGATGATGGCACATGCGAATGTTTGTTTCTTTTGTTTCTTCCACGATTGATTGAGATCAGTTGTTCCGTTACAGATGGTATAGACACAGTTGGACAACACCACCACTCGCTGACAGCGTGCTGAGCTGGGGCGATAAAACATCATCTGAACCAGAGTGGTGTCTGCACTGTGGCTAGCATGCGCAGGGTCCTAACTGCATCCACATGGTCAAAATGAAGAAACACCTCCTCGCAGGAGACAGGAGGAACCAGCCAGCGTATAAGAACCAGATGCCTGCTTCTCCTTCTTCTTCTCGCGTCCTCGCCTTCTCCTACTCTTTTGTTCTCTTCTCTGTCTCTCTAGCTCTCTTTTTTTTTTCCTCTCTCCTTGGGTGTAAACCGGGAAGCATGCAGTGCTGATTCTGCGGTTCAGTGACTAGTGCCAAGCTAGCCTGGTATGGCTGTAGAGACGCTAGCTACATCTGAAGCAGGTTTTAGCGGATGTCAACAGCACTCAGACCCCTGTGTCGTTTCAGGGTTCAGAAACAGTTCGGGCAGACAGAGAGGTCACTGAGGTCGCACAAAAAGTCTGCTGGTCTTGTTGGGCGTTCGAACTCAATGGGACCGACAGGGCAGGGACAGGAAGGACGTAATTTGACGTGAGGAGATGAGGGTTAGCTGTGCTGAGGAGCAGACGCTCTCACCTGTCCAATCCCATTAGCTGAGCTCAGGGACTAAAGAAGGAAGGTGTCATATCTCAAGCAGGTAAAAGGAGGCCTGAGGAATATAGCCTGTTGATGGAGCTGGGGGATATGGATGTGCGGGGGTGGGGGGTGGAAGGGAGGGGGTTAGACATCAAGTGAGGGAGGTGTACCTTTTCACCTTTTGGTCCTGGACGCCCTATTGGGCCCTGGGGTCCCTGGTGACCCTGCATAGACACACACACACAATGGACCCTGTGACAAACTCTGCATACATAGGACAGATCAAAAGTAATATATTATTCAAACAACGGGTGAACTTACCTCATAACCAGCCAGACCTAGCTCCCCTTGTTGACCCATTCTACCTGGGGCCCCCTGAGAAGAGAAGACAACAGGACATGACTGAGCCAGTCTTTCCCAAATCTTCCATAAACTCATCACACTCACAGGCCCAAGAGTATAGCCAACTCAGTGTTGCTCTACATTTTCATTGAAACCTAGGCTTGGTTCATGAAGGCTGTTTTGTTATATGTTTGTATATTGTAGAATGGTCTACTTTACCACAGGTCCAATGGTTCCTCTTGAGCCCTTTGGCCCAACAAATCCAGTTGGTCCCGTCTTCCCGACTGTTCCAGTCTCCCCCAGGTGACCCTGGTGACCTTTGGCTCCCTGGACACACAGGCATCATGGGAAAGATAGAACACGCTCACAGACTGAACTGACTGACAGGATAGGTTAACAGCTCGTTTGTGTTAGCAACCAACGAAGAGACAGGTTTCAACAGTGATGTTTTTTGTTGGAACGCCAGTGTTATGAGGGGGTTTTGAGGGAGTGTTTGAAAATACCTTTGGTCCCAGCTTGCCTCGCTCACCAATCTGGCCAGATTTGCCTTCCTGACCCTGGAGAGGAGACAGGCAGAAAGTTGCTTTTCTGTGTTCTGTTTCTACTCAAAGCGATTTGACACTTTTAGTTCCTCATTCAAGAGAATGGACAAGACTGGCTGTGTTGCAGGTTGGGTAGTTGGGTGTGTTAGGCTTAGGTTTAGATTGGGTGTGTTGCCAGGTTGGGTGGTTGGGGAGGGGGTTGAGTGTGTTGCCAGGTTGGGTATGTTGCCAGGTTAGGTGGTTGGGTATGTTGCCAGATTGGGTTGCCAGGCTGGCCACTCACTCGAACGCCGGTGAGTCCAGGATCTCCAGGAGGACCTTCTTTTCCCTTCAGTCCAGTTTCTCCTTTCTCTCCTTTGTCTCCCTCCTGCCCCATGTCACCCTTCTCACCCTAGAACACATAAATATACACCACACACACACACACACACACCACACACACAGACGCACAAGGAACAGTTTTGTTTCAAGAACCGGTGCAAGAACAACAACAACATCTCTCTAGCTATCAACCACATCTATCTAACCAGAGTACAGTCTATTTGAACTGCTGCTGTAGATTTGAGATGAACAAGATGTGTAAAGAACCTTACGTGTGAGAAGCTAACTGGCCACAAGGGGAAAATCTTTGGATTAAAAGAGTGAGTCGGCGATTCAGTTAGGCTTTACCTTGGTTCCATCAGGACCAGAAAGCCCAGCTTCTCCCTCCAGCCCTGGTTCTCCCTACACACACACACACACACACACACACACACACACACACACGCACACACACACACACACACACACACACATACATACATACAAACGCACAAACACAGTAGGCCTTATAGGAAGAGTTTCCATTATAAAATACAGTAGTAAAATACAGTAGTCTGAACTGATAAGACTGCAGCAGCAATGAGAGTTCAGATGTTCAGTACATCAGTAATACTGACCCGTTGTCCTACTAGTCCCTGTTCTCCTATGTTCCCAGCGGCTCCAAGAGCTCCCTGACACACACACACACAGATAGTATATTATCCATAAATTGGCAGCACACATGTTTTCACTGACAGACCACATGTTTAACAAAGTGTCCATTTAAAGATGGAGGACAATCAGTGACAGGAGGACAAATGATGGTACAACAGTGGCTGGGTGATCTGGCAGGCAGGCTGGGTGATTAGAGGCTACATGCTTTACAGTTATGGGCTTGTGGTTGGTATGGTTTATGGCTAGGGGCCTGTCGTCTTCACAGGGACCCCAGTCTGCTTCACAGGCCTCCTGGGGCGGTTAACCAGGGGCTTCAGGATAGGCTTGGGAGGTGGGAGTGGGGGCAACGAGACTCCACACACTGAGGGGTTTTATAATGGAGAAGCAGGGAGCAGTGTTAGTGTTCTGCGTATGGGTGTGGGTGTATGCGAGTGCGTGTTTGCACGCACTGTGTGGGTCTAGGGCCTTACAAGAGTTCCAGTAAGAGAGTTCTGCTTGAAAACACCAGGAGAGAGAGAGAGTGCGTTTGAGAGCCTACCTTCTCTCCGGGCTCGCCTAGCAATCCGGACTCTCCAACCTTGCCCGGAGGACCCTGGTAGATGAGGAGAAAGAGGAGGTGGGAGGAGAAGGATGGCAGACGTGGAAGAGGAGGAGTAGGAGGAGATGTTGGAAGAGGAGGAGCAGGAAGAGATGGTGGAAGAGGAGGAGCAGGAGGACAAGATGGAAGAGGAGGAGCAGAAGGAGATGGTGGAAGAGGAGGAGCAGGAATGGTGGAAGAGGAGGAGCAGGAGGAGAAGATGGAAGAGGAGGAAGAGGAGGAGAAGGTGGAAGAGGAGGAGCAGGAGGATAAGATGGAAGAGGAGGAGCAGGAGGAGAAGATGGAAGAGGAGGAACAGGAGGAGAAGGTGGAAGAGGAGGAGCAGGAGGAGAAGATGGAAGAGGAGGAGCAGGAGGAGAAGATGGAAGAGGAGGAGCAGGAGGAGAAGGTGGAAGAGGAGGAGCAGGAGGAGAAGGTGGAAGAGGAGGAACAGGAGGAGAAGATGGAAGAGGAGGAGCAGGAGGAGAAGGTGGAAGAGGAGGAGCAGGAGGAGAAGGTGGAAGAGGAGGAGCAGGAGGAGATGGAAGAGGAGGAGCAGGAGGAGAAGATGGAAGAGGAGGAGCAGGAGGAGAAGATGGAAGAGGAGGAGCAGGAGGAGAAGGTGGAAGAGGAGGAGCAGGAGGAGAAGATGGAAGAGGAGGAGCAGGAGGAGAAGGTGGAAGAGGAGGAGCAGGAGGAGAAGGTGGAAGAGGAGGAGCAGGAGGAGAAGATGGAAGAGGAGGAGCAGGAGGAGAAGGTGGAAGAGAAGGAGCAGGAGGAGAAGGTGGAAGAGGAGGAGCAGGAGCAGAAGATGGAAGAGGAGGAGCAGGAGCAGAAGATGGAAGAGGAGGAGCAGGAGGAGAAGATGGAAGAGGAGGAGCAGGAGCAGAAGATGGAAGAGGAGGAGCAGGAGGAGAAGGTGGAAGAGAAGGAACATGAGGCGGAGGGAGGAGGCAGAAGAAAAAAGGAAGATGGGGAGGAGTGGAGAGGGAGTGGAGAGAGGAAAGGGAAAGGATGACAGAGAAGAGGGGAAAGACAGAGTAAAGGCAGAAGAAGAAGGGAGAGAGAAAGCAGAGGCAGAAGTGGAGCAGAGCACAGAAAGAAGAGTGTTACTCAAGGTTTGGCTCTCCTCGCCTCTGTTTCCGTTCATTTGTTTAATTGAGAAGATCCTTCGAATCGGATATCATGAAGGATTCAGTTGTGAGGTGAACAGCTGTCTGCTCGGCAGTAAATCAGTTAGCTCCATGAACACACACAGAGACAAGAACTCACCTTCAGACCAATCTCTCCTAGTGGTCCCACTGTCCCTGGTGGCCCTGGGGGTCCCTGTTGGACACACGCACACACACACACACACACATACACACATGTACAGAGTTACGACCACGCCAGTGAAACATGAGCCAGCAACACGTCCCACATCACTGTCAGGACGCCATGTGTGTCTCAGCTAACTGTAAACCTGCCAGATCAGTCCCATTCACCATCTGTACTCCTTGCCTCCTTGTCCCTCACTCTCTCTCTCCCAACTTGTCCCTCACTCTCTCTCTCCCAACTTGTCCCTCACTCTCTCTCTCCCAACTTGTCCCTCACTCTCTCTCTCCCAACTTGTCCCTCACTCTCTCTCTCCCTCCTTGTCCCTCACTCTCTCTCTCCCAACTTGTCCCTCACTCTCTCTCTCCCTCCTTGTCCCTCACTCTCTCTCTCCCAACTTGTCCCTCACTCTCTCTCTCCCTCCTTGTCCCTCCATTGAACAAAATGGAAGACAAAACATATTCTCTCCTTCTGGGATTCTCAGGAGTCACCTCTCTGGACTCAAGGTTACGCTAGGGTGAGGATGTCCTTAAACTCTGTATGACCTGTGTTGATATGGGGCCAGCTTCCTGTTTGACCTGTATTGGTAAAGGGACAGCATCATGTTTGACCGTATTGATACAGGGCCAGCTTCCTGTATGACCTGCATTGAAACGGGGCCAGCTTCCTGTATGACCTGCATTGAAACGGGGCCAGCTTCCTGTATGACCTGCATTGAAACGGGGCCAGCTTCCAGTATGACCTGCATTGAAACGGGGCCAGCTTCCAGTATGACCTGCATTGAAACGGGGCCAGCTTCCTGAATGGTGTGTATTGATAGGGGCCAACTCTATATGGCTCTGTGACTCCACTAAGGTCAATGTCAGTACCTGAGAACAATGGGCTCTGTCACTGAGAACAGCTGCAGGCCTGAGCAGGAGGGATGGGAGGAAGAGAAAGAGAGAGCAAGAAAGGTAAGAGAAAGAGACTCACTGGTTCGCCCACTATTCCCTTGTCTCCTGGAGGTCCAGAAGGTCCTTGGATACCCTGCAGACAGAAGGTCGGAGAGGTTCAGAAAACACACACATTACATTTAGTCATTTAGCAGACGCTCTTATCCAGAGCGACTTACAGTAAGTACAGGGACATTCTCCCCGAGGCAAGTAGGGTGAAGTGCCTTGCCCAAGGACACAACGTCATTTTGGCACGGCCGGGAATCGAACTGGCAACCTTCAGATTACTAGCCCGACTCCCTCACCGCTCAACCACCTGATGCCCCGCACACACACACACACAGAGATGTAAATAGGCACACGGAAAGAGAGTAAGCTGAGCGACAGGAAAAGGACCTAAAGAAAAACAGTCAACATTAACAATGCCTTCATCTTGTGTGACACTCGAATGTAATAACATCCTCGCCACTATAAACACACACATCATTTAGGCAGCAACACGTTAACACAATAACTTCCATAACACAGTAACACACACAGAGAGACACACAGCTCAGACTACTACTTGGACTGGATTAGGCAGAACGTGCTGTCGTATGATATGCACCTGCTATAAAAGGCATAAGCGTGGTGTGTTAGTGTTATCTGAGATGTGAGGAGGAGAGGAGAGGAGAGGAGAGGAGGGGAAGGGAAGGGAAGGGAGGGGAGGGCAGAGGAGGGGAGGGGAGGGGAGGGGAGGGGAGGGGAGGGGAGGGGAGGGGAGAGGAGGGGAATGGGGAATGGAGTTGAGGGGAGAGGAGAGGAGAGGGGAGGGGAGGGGAGGGGAGGGTAGAGGAGAGGAGAGGAGGGGAGGGGAGGGGAGGGGAGAGAATGAAAGACTTACAAGGAACCCTGGAGGCCCAGCTTCTCCCGACTCTCCAATCTTCCCCTGTGAAGAGAACGTAAACATGTGGAGCTTCAACCGCATCATAACAGAGCCGGATCTCTGCTCACACCAATAGTGTTTCTAAACACACGCAGTGAAAGGACACAAGCCATCTGGGACCAACACAAGGCACACTGCAGTACCATGAACAAGGAAAATTACTAGCTGTACTTTGTTGGAGACAAAGTACAGCTAGTAATTTACTATAGGAGTCGGATTGATAGAGAGTGATACAGAGAGAGAGAGAGAGAGAGAGAGAGAGAGAGAGAGAGAGAGAGAGAGAGAGAGAGAGAGAGAGAGAGAGAGAGAGAGAGAGAGAGAGAGAGATTTACCTGCTCTCCCGGGAATCCCATTTTTCCTGGAGGACCATCAAGACCCTGTGGAGAGAGGGATGAGAGAAAGGAATGAGAGAGAAGGATGGAAGAGGAGAGCACGAGCAGAACGCACACAGACGGACAGACACAATCACGTTCCTCTCAGTGATTGGACTCCCACAGTGCCTGACCCATGAGATGACCTACAGTGATATGAACTTTGAACCCAGGCAGGCCTCTTACCTTCTTGCCCTCTAACCCTGTGTCGCCTGTTGGACCGTCTGGGCCTCTTGCACCCTGAAACACAAACATCTGTCACTCTCCAGTAGAGGGCACTGGTGCACAGCCCGAGAGGCACAACACAGTCAGTATTTGCGCTCAGTCAGGCACGGTGGGTCTCTTTCCTCTCTGTGTAGAAGACAAAAGGTACGTGTGTTTGTGTATGAATGCAAGTGTGTGTGTGTGTGTGTGTGTGTACGTGTGTGTAGTCTTCCTTTTAGCTGTGCACTGAACAATTAGCGTGGCCTACTGTAAGAGCTTCTTTATGCGCGTGTTCATAATACTGTGTGTGTGTATGTGTTTGTGTGTGGGGTGCCAGAGATACACATGGTTACAATCTGAAGAGAGGGCTCTAGACCTCCTCCTCTTCACTACACACACACACACACACACACACACACACACACACACACACACACACACACACACACATACACGCATTCGAACATCCACACAAATCCACGACAGTCAGTTTGTTTGGGTTTGTCCGGCTCATCTGTCAAACATAATCGATCAGAGATCCTCTGAGCCAGATTCCCTGAGCACTGAGGAGAGGTGATGAATGAGAGACAGCCCGAGGAGACGACAGACCAGCATCCAACCCCCGGCCCAGTCCGTCTACACTACATCAGAGTACAGTACAGTACAGTGGAATCCATCTGCTAAGCATGTGCACCTATGTGGGAGGCTTCCTTCCACGATGCCAGGGGCTGTTGGCAAGCCACCGGTCCCTGTTGCATCTGACGTCTGTCCACAGACAGATTGGAATCCTGGTGCACGTATGGGCACCTTAACCTTACAGTACCATCACCGCCACCCAGGAAGGATTTGACATCTAACACTGCTAACCTGAAGAACAGATTACAGACCATTGATAGACTGCAATCCCGCGGGCAATTTTAGCAGGAATAAGAGTTTTGAATCACTGGTCTGATGGCAGAACTAGGGTCGCTGTTGGCCAGAATAACAGATAATAGTTTGTTGATAGATGACAGCTCTATGGGAACTGCTAGCCAGAACATCATATTTCTCAGGACAACCATTTATCTGCGTCCTCCCAGCCGGCCCAGACGAACCACACTGAAGACTCATTCTTCTCTCATCTGCATACATTCCCTAGCAGCTAACTATGGGGAATGTATAGCTCTGGAAGTACTATGAGATCTCTGGAGGACTGGGTGAGGGACAGCCTACAGCTGGGATCTACAGCTGCAGGCTGAAGCCCACTCCACACAGAGCTAAGGCCAGTAAGACTGGTCACAGCTTTTGGATGAACAGCCATCGTCACACCCGTCCTGAATCCGGAAGTTGTCCCGATGAGGTGGTGTCGTGCCTCTGACACATCAGCCTGTGTCACACAGTCAGTCTGGCTGTCTGGGGTCAGCTGGATGAGCGTACGCCATCACGACCATGTAGCTTCTTTAGAGTCCGGGTTTCTCCTGTCTAGCTGTCCACCACCCGTCTGGACTGCCCCGCCCCTCTGGACTGCCCCGCCCCTCCGCTGCGCTTCAACTTACATTTACATTTAGTCATTTAGCAGACGCTCTTATCCAGAGCGACTTACAGTAAGTACAGGGACATTCCCCCGAGGCAAGTAGTGTGCCCAAGGACACAACGTCAGTTGGCATGACCGGGAATCGAACTGGCAACCTTCGGATTACTAGCCCGATTCCCTCACCGCTCAGCCAACAGACTCCCAACTTCAACTGCAGCTTGGTCGACATCCTACTTTGTGTTGTACTGTAATCCAGTGGAAACCACTCGGAATCACCAGACACCACTAGCAACCCACAAGAAGTTGAGACGCCTGCATGCTTATCTTTCCCCCCGCGTGGTGGTCTTTATGAACACTAAAATGTATTCAGAGAATTATCAAAGAATTTGGAAGCACCCAACGACACAACACAACCACACAACTCAACGCGGTATGGACGGACCACCGAGAAGGAGAGAAGCCATGATGACATCAGAGAGTTACAATATGGAAGCGATTAGCAGCAGATTTGTGGGTCAGTCAGGAGGAACCATCAGACATAAAACATGGCGGTGATCACTCGTAGAGAGGAAGAGGGAGAGAGAAAGAGAGAGAGATTGAGGAGGAAAGGGGGAGGGGAGGGAGTGGGGAGAGAAAGGGAGGGATGGGGAAAAGAAAGGACAAGGAATGCCTAGAGTGGGGAAGAAAGGAGAGAAAGAAAAGCGAGGGAGAGAAAGATAGAGAGAGAAAGAGAGCGAGAGATAGAGGGGAAGCGAGAGAAAGAAATGTCCCGTGATCTTGGTTCCTCCAGTGCTTCATTAGCTGTGTGAGTTTACCGTGGTGGTGTCCCAGAACTGACACCCTGTTCAGCCACACTTACGGCCTACATACATACACATATACAAAAGGACTGGGCCTTTCCATAAAAGGGCAGCATGAAAGCTTTCTTGAAACCATGAACTTGGAATGAAGTCCAGGATTAAACTCTTATGAGGCAAGCTGCCCCTCACTGACTGGTTGTCGTTTCTGCTGGAGAGCCTAACAGAGGCAGACAGGCCAGCCGACTATAACAGTAGATCAACCCCAGGTAAGAGCATTTATCTGGGGTCGGGGTTAAGGCTGATCTCTGCATTGTCTCAAACTCCTCAAAGAGTCTACACTTGTGCGCGCATGTGTGTGTGTGCTGTCTTTGTGTACGTGTATGTATGTGTGTGTGTGAATGCGTGTGTCTGAAACAGTGTCTAAGGTCTCCTGGCTACAGGTTATCACCCGATCAGAGTGCGGCCATCAGATTTACAGCTGGGGAAACAGCTCGCATTAGCAATGACTGGAAGTACAGCTTAGGATATGTGTGTGTATGTGTCCAGTCTGAACCGAACCAGGCCCTTCTTCCTTCTTCCAAGGAAGGCTCAGACACAGAGACTGGTGTGTCTTGCCAAGTGTTTGGGCAGACAGACAGTAGATGAGTGCAGCTCAGCGGACATCCTTGAAAGGAGCTGGGGGAGACTTGAGGGGTGAAGGGGGAGGGGGGGGCTGGATACTGCGAGGAACGCGCCAAACCTGGCGGCCATGTTTCCACCCCCTTGGCACAATTCATCTTTCAGCACCCCTATCCTCTCTCCATCATGTCCTCCCTCCATCACGACATTCCTCCCGTTCACCGCAAATCATCGTCCTCTCCCCAGGGCACGCGTCATTGTTCTTCATCTTCATCATCAACGGCACGACTTCCATCCTACCTACGACCCTCTGAAAAAACGTGCATAAAACCCTAAACCAGAACCCTTGAGGCAATACGGTGTTCTATGAGGAATGATTCTCTGAGGATACACCAGACGGTTCTCCCACAGCAGAACCCTAGCGGGACCCTTTTCTCTCTATCAGTTTATTCAAGGGTCTGCCTCCAGTCTGCAGGAACACTGGCTGCCTGTCACAATTATCCCCGGCAAGGACGTCACATTTTCCATGACAAACATTAAGCTGCAACGTCAACAGCCGTTTTAACGAGTCATTGTTGTCCGTCTGCTCGATGGAGCGCTTCCAAGAGTTCTAATGAGCTCTGACTGGTGCAGGAGAGAGTACAGCATGGCACCGCCTCCCCAATGCTCTGACCCTAGCCACGGCCAGTAAACAGATATGACATCACCGGCTCGGTAGGTCATATCGCAACATCGCCCTCTGGCTCAGCGGTAGCTGCATCCCCCCTCCCTCCCTCCCTCCCTCCCTCCCCCCTCCCCCCCTCCCCCCTCCCTCCCTCCCTCCCCCCTCCCTCCCTCCCTCCCTCCCACACACACACACACACACACACACATACAAGTACACAATACAAATGCCTGCACACCCACACCACTATTGTATACAATACACATTCACACCAACACACACGCATATGCACACCCACACACAGTCCCTTCCCCTGTAGTCCCCAGAAGCTAAGAGAGGAGGGGGAGTTATGAGAGCGTGTGTCTTACCCGTCTGCCTTTGGGTCCTCTGGTACCGATGGGCCCACGAGATCCAGGGGTTCCCTGCACAAGTGACAGGACAAAGGGGAGGAAGACGAGAGGGAGGGAGATCAAACAAATATGAGGCCTGACAGACGGCAGTGTCCCCCTCCCATCTGGCCACCCTGTTTCCATTCCTCCCTTTTCTCTTCCCATACACACACACACACATACCCCAACCCTTCGTCCCTCCTGTGCACCCACTCTGACCCTCAGAACACACTCTAGGGTTTGTTGTTAGATGTCACCCTGCCCAATTAAAGATCCTGGTCAGGAACCCTGCTCCTGTGAACCCCTCTGAGCTGCTCAGGGCTTACACACACGCACACACACGCACACGCACACACACACTGCCCCTCCGAGCCCAGTGTTTATGTTTGTTTTGGTACCTCCGTGGCCCCCTGCCTGTTCCAGAGCTCGGCCCAGACCCAGGCACAATGGCAGCCCACCGAGGAGCTCTGGGCCAGGGGGAAACAGCAGCGAGGCGGGGGGGTAGGTGGAGGTGGAGGGTCTAATTGGTAGGAGGTGTTGGAGGTTTGAGTGGCAGGGGGATATGCAGCTACAGCAGGTGGCTGCCAGCTCTGATCATCTTCACAGCCAAGCAGCCTAGTCACGCAAGCAAGAAAGCAGGCAGGCAGGCAGGCAGGCAAGCAAGCAAGCAGGCAAACAGGTGAAACAGACAGACAGACAGACAGACAGGCAGGCAGACAGGCAGGCAGGCAGGCAAGCTCGCAGACAGGTAGACAGGCAGGCAGACAGATAGTCTGAGCTGTGAGGTGAGAGAGAAAGAGAGAGAGAGAGAGAGAGAGAGAGAGAGGAGAGAGAGAGAGAGAGAGAGAGAGAGAGAGAGAGAGAGAGAGAGAGAGAGAGAGAGAGAAAGGGGGCGGGGGGTGGAAACGAGAAAGAGAGAGAGAGAGAGAGAGAGAGAGAGAGAGAGAGAGAGAGAGAGAGAGAGAGAGAGAGAGAGAGAGAGAGAGAGAGAGAGAGAGAGAGAGAGAGAGAAAGAGACTGACTGACTTACCGGATTTCCTGGTGGCCCGGAGGGCCCACTTTCACCTGGTGTCCCTGGGTGTCCCTGCAATAACACACACACACAAACAGTGATAGAGATGGATTAAGCACCATTATCAGGGGCATAAAGTTGATTAACTGTGAGTTATTAAAACACATCCAACAGGTTCCAGCTGAAACCAGAAAATAGCCAAGAAACTAAAGATTACAAACACTCCAGAAGGGGATGTGCCTTTACTGTTTGCGTGAGCGTGTATTCTCTGTGTTTGTACATCTCTCTCTGTGTGTGTGTCTGAGTAGTTTATGTTTGAACACGTCTGTGTGTGTTTTCTGTGTGTGTGTGTGTGTATGTGTGAAGGAAAGAGAGGCTGTGTGTTTTCTATTTGAATAATGTGCCAATAGCCCATATTTGATTAGCGCAATTGGTTGTATGGCTCAGAGAAGGGGGCCTGGATTGTGTTCAGAACCTTGCTTCCCTGCACAATGCTGAGCATTCCAGTGAGGGAGAGAGAGCTAGGCTCATTAACACTCAAGCCAACATATCCAACTCAGTTATATTAGGGAGTGACTGGGTTTATGCAAGGGGGAGAAACACACTCACTCACAAACACACACACACACGCACAGGACACACACAGACAGACACAACCACAGAAAATACACACACATACAGATGAATGGCGGTGGCAGGTTGGTCACAGTAATGTCATGAACCCACGGCTGTTGTGTGGGGTTTCTATGGTGGAAACATCTGTTGAACCACTCTGAGCACTGCAGAATCACTCTACAGACTATTGGGAGAGGAGAGACAGAGAGAGAGAGAGAGAGAGAGAGAGAGAGAGAGACAGAGACAGAGAGAGAGAGAGAGAGAGAGAGAGAGAGAGAGAGAGAGAGAGAGAGAGAGGGAGAGAGAGAGAGACAGAGAGAGAGAGAGAGAGAAGAGAGAGAGAGAGAGAGAGAGAGACAGAGAGAGAGAGAGAGAGAGAGAGAGAGAGAGAGAGAGAGGAGAGAGAGAGAGAGAGAGAGAGAGAGAGAGAGAGAGAGAGAGAGAGAGAGGGGAAGGGAGAGAGAGAGAGAGAGACAGAGACAGAGAAAGACAGAGAGAGAGAGGAAGGGAGAGAGAGAGAGAGAGAGAGAGAGAGAGGAGAGAGAGAGAGAGAGAGAGAGAGAGAGAGAGAGAGAGATAGAGAGAGAGAGAGAGAGAGAGAGAGAGAGAGACATTCCAGTCTCATTGACAGGAATACTACACTACAATAGCATTACTATGGCGTTAAGGTGTGTTAGTTTTGGACCTATAGATAGCATTTATCAACTGAGCCTTTGGGATTGGCAGTAGAATGTTACTTACATCAAGTGCTACTAAAGTACTTTCAGATGGTATCTGACCCAGGTCTACACAGTAGTTCGTTCAGATCATGAACAGGACCTAGGTTGCTACAGGCAATAAACTCTGTGAGTTCTCTATCTCAGACTGACTGCAGAACCATCCAGGTCAGCATTCTGCTATACATTAGAGCATGAGGAGGTCCTTTCCTCATGCTGTGTGTGTGTGCATGCAGCTGACTTGGCCAGCACTTCCTGGTGTGTGACTAAGTCAGGCCTCGGAGGATTCCCATTGGCCAAGGGCCAGCAGGAAAGCAGGCGGTGCGTTTGACTTGAATGACGGCCGCCTCCCATTCATCCTCTCCTCTCAGAGCAGACATTCACTGTCACAGACCAGCAGACCACAGCGCTGCATCACTTCCCAGGCACGCACATAGATCACATTATATGAAGGCTATAAACCTAGAGGCTGTTGTTCTGGGGATCACAGCGAGAGGTAAGAATTGGGAAAGAGGGATGGAAAAGCACACAACCCTTTCCAGAAATGAACCTGATGGTTCTGACCTCTCAGAGCCTCTAAGAACCAACACTGTATAGCAGAGGTGTGTGTGTGTGTGTTTACTGTGCATTACTGTACAGAGATGTTCTCTGTCTCAGAGACTGAGCCACGTATTCCCATGGGAATAACACTGACATCTTAATCTCATGCCGCCATAATGCTCCCCCATCCCGCATGTTAACCCCCCCTCCCCCCCCCCCTCGCCCTGGTAGCCCCTCCCCACCTCTACCAACGCACATCTCCGAAGTCCATGCAAGCAGAGAGAAGGACTGACAGGCAGACAGACAGATGGACAGACAGAGGCAGAAACACACAGACAGACAAATGACTGAAAAAAAAGACAGACAGATGGTCAGACAGACACGGACAAACAGACAGACAGACAGCTCTTACGTTTGATCCTTTTTCTCCTGGCGGTCCTGGCAGGCCCATCTCGCCTCGATCCCCCTGGAAATGTACAATCACAGACATGACCATTGGTCATTTCAAACAGACGCACAAACATTGTTAACCGAAGCCTGAGAGTTGGAGGATCGGTCGGACAGGTTAAAGGTCACAGGACAGGTTGGGAGTCTCACCTTCTCTCCTGCCAGCCCCATCTCTCCCACAGGCCCAATGAAGCCCACCAAACCCTGAAGGGAAACATACACACACGCTTGTTGGCGACAAGGTATGAACACGGTTAGGTGTAAACAGGATCCCATAACTGGCCAATAGACAAGCGTGAGGACTTGTGATGGCTGGGTTAGGTTACATCCAGAGAACGAGGGTCCGGGGACCATAGTTATAAGTGTTCCAGAGCAACCGTGCTGGTTCAGGACTGGATCCCTTGTCCTCAACATCTCATTCCAAAAGCCCTGTAGGGCTCGTCAATGCCAGCGCATCCTTACCCTTTCACCCATGGGTCCTGCCTTTCCTGTGATCCCCAGTTCCCCCTGAAGGACGACAGACATGCATTACACACAAGACAGGGGGTCTGTGAAGGTTCCTTCTGTGTGTAACAATGTGATTGCTCACCTTGACCCCCTCCGTCCCAATACTGCCAGGGAAGCCCTTCCTGCCGACTCTGCCCTGAGCACAGGAAACAAGAAACAGGAAACGGTTACCTGACTGTAGCTGATTCTGTACTGTAGGACTCAAAACAACACCAGATATTGCAGATAAGGCCACAGGTCATTGGTTTCTCAAGGCCGGCCTTGTAATTCAATAAATTTGTTCCCCCCTTTATTTGAAAGCAGGATTTTATTTGTCTCTTGGTCGGTACTACTAAGACTGATCTATTTGTTTCTTTGCACTTACATAGTAAGTTAAATCAGGCACACCCAGTCTTATAAATTAGAAATCAGCCCAGATTTATAGAGGCTTAGTGTTCCTCCAGGAGAAGAGCAGTGTTCTGCAGGCTCCAGCTCAGAGAAGGTCTGGCTCGTCCTACCAGGTCCTAACAGTCTGGCAGGAAACAGGACAGCTCAGCCAGCGACTGTAAATGACGCTCCCCTGTTCCTCAGTTCTGGGATGGTTAGCGGCAGGCTAATTGTTGTTTCACAAAACTAACTCAGGCTTCGAAACGCCTTTTTTGTCCAAGGCCCAAAAACTCACAATGCCTTTCAATGGCTTAGAGAAAACTCCCATGTAGTTTCAGGCCAGCTCTCCAGGAACTGTAAAAAACTCACTCCGTAATTCAGTCAGAACGTAAAAGCAAGCATCTGCAGTAATGTGAGTATTACTATGGATTTGGTGAAGTATTTATTTAAATATGGCCATCCAGAAGCTGACCGCAGCACTGTGTTTTCCTACCTCTCAGTTCACCAATTTAGATTTATATCTGTGAGCCCAAGTCAGCCACTGAACACTGGGGGAAAAAAGAAAAGGAGAGAAACAGAGAGAGATGGAATGAAAACGAGAGAGGGAGTGGGAGAGCGAGAGAGAGAAGGACTGAAAGAGAGAGTGAGAGGAGAGGGAGGAAAAAGAGGCAGAGAGAAAGAGAAAGACAGAGAGAGAGACAGAGAGAGAGACAGAGAGAGAGACAGAGAGAGAGACAGAGAGAGAGAGAGAGACAGAGAGAGAGACAGAGAGAGAGACAGAGAGAGAGACAGAGAGACAGAGAGAGAGACAGAGAGAGAGACAGAGAGAGAGACAGAGAGAGACTGGGTAATGAGGATAGCAGACAGATGTTAGGTGAAGCTCAGAAGGAGCAGAGCTGTGTGGCTCACAGCCAGGGATCACTCGAGATTCTGAGCACCAGCCAAACATCACTTCCCCCGGGAGACGGAGGGAGGGAGGAAGAGGTCGAGGATGGGGGAAGAAGGGAAAGGAAAGAGAGAGGTAACGAAAGAGGATAGAGGGAAAAGGAAGAAGAACTGAAGATAGGTACCAGAGAGAAAAAGTCACAAAGACTGTAGGAGAAAGAGAAGCATCTTAGAGCTGTCATGCTAAAAACAAAGCACGTGGTTTATTGCCCTACACTCCTCGGTAACAGTTAACGTCAAACTGGACATAGCGACCATCACCACCCAGTGGCCAAGAAAAGGTAATGCAGTATCCGCTCACTAGTCAATTTGGCGACTCAGTTGCAACACCTCCAACAGTTAGACTGTAGCTCTGAAAGATGATGAAAAAGCTCTCTTTTTCTGATAGGCTTTTTGTTCACATTTCAGCCTGTGGTTGCCATGAGTCTGACCGACTCATCCCCCACTCAGTTCTGCCTGTTACACAAGCACATGCTGCAGGATCGTCACCACCAAGCTGGTGTTCCACTGTTCTGCTAACAACAGGCTTTTCAACTGAAAGTAAACACTGTGATACTCTGCAACTCTGCACGCCTCATGGCATGCTAATGAATTTAGTCAATCTGTTCTTAACCGCACATTTCGTCTGAAGTAAGAACAATCCCTGAAAGTGTGGGGAGACAACCACAGGCCAGGCAACCACACACACACACACGCACACACACACACACACACACACACATGCAGGTAATGATTCAGTGAGAAGTGAGTTAGTGAGAAGTGAGTGTGTAACAGGAGCCAGAGGCCTGACTGAGATAAAGAGCTCAGTCTGAATGAAAACCAGACGCTCACATTGATTCCTGCTAACGCCTCTCCTAACTTCCTCAAACAACGTCTTTATCCAATCAGCATGCCCAGGCCTTTCTGCCAAAACATCCTAATCCAATCACCACACACTTCACCTCCCCCAAAACAGCATCTTTGTCCTATCAGTGTACTTTCCACCCCCCCAGGATGCCTGCATCCAATCAGGACTCACCTCCAGTCCTGTCGGCCCTGGTGGTCCGAGTGGGCCCTCTTCTCCCTGGAAATGGGTACGATGTCATAATTAGTATGGATGCTTTATTGCATATGGAACACTGGTGGTAGCTGCTGGTCGTATTCACAGCTGTTGACATTACAACAGAAGAGGGCTAGCCTTAAGGGCTAGCCTTCAGATGAAGGAGGTAGGTTTAGGGTGTGCACGTGCATATGGCGTGTGTGCGAGTGTGAATGGCGGGGGTTTACTTCTACCTCTAGTCCGGGCACCCCTCTAGGTCCTGGTAATCCTCTCAATCCCATCTTCCCCTGCAGGAAAACACAGCAACTTTGTTAAGATGTTCATTAATCTGTCCTCATTCATGTCATTACAAACAACCATCAGGTTAGTGAACAGTTAAACTCCCAATATATACAGAAACATCCAATATTGATGGCTGAACGTTAAATAAAATAAATGATACACAATGACAATGAAAGTCCCCAAAAGAAAGCGGTCAAACAGGAAGGTTCTCTTTACCTTGGGACCTTCTAAACCGTTCTCTCCAGGGGGGCCCATGTCACCAGGAAAACCCTGTTTTTCAAAGCGTGACAAATATATCAACAACGTGTTTCATTTCGTATCAAACTCCTTTATTATTATTATCCCGAATATGTTCTGATATGTGTATAAATAGGTGTGTTTACAGTGTGTGAGTGCGTGTGTGAGTGCGTGCGTGCGTGCGTGTGTGCGTGCGTGCGTGCGCTGACCTCGGCGCCTGGTGGCCCAGGCGTTCCGTCAGGACCTCTCTCTCCTGTCCTTCCCTAAAATTCAACAGCAGAGGACGACACCAGCAGCGGTCATGATCACGATGACAGAGGGTGAGGAGAGAGACTCACAGGGTAGCGGGGGGGGGGGGGGGGGGCACTTCTCACCTGTAGGCCGGGCTTCCCCCTGGGTCCAGGTAACCCTGGAATTCCCTGGATGCCCTGTGTCACACACACAGCAAAGACTTTCTGTCACACACACGGTAAAAAGGTTGTCACACACACACACAGTTAATAGCTACACACACACACACACTGTGAAGAGCTCGTCACACACAGTAAAGTATTTCAGTCACATGTGTCAGCTATATAGCCATGGATGTATGTGGGGGCTATAAACATGGATGATATTGAAGCTATATAACCATGGATGTCTATGGCCCAATATAAACCTGTAATCCCATAGGACCTATATAACCATGGATGTCTATAGGAGCTGATCCAGCCATTAGACATGCATGCTCTGGTTAAGATCTCCTGTGTCTTCTGAGACCTCTCTGTTCTCTGTGATATAAAGGGTCTGTGTGTGTGCCTGCGTGTGTGTCTGTGTGTGTTTCTCTGTGTGTGTGTGTGTCTGTGTGTGTGTGTGTGTGACCGAGAGATGGAGGCAGGGAGCTTTACATCAGGGGCTTCAGATCACATCTGGCTGAACAGTTCTCCAGTGGGACCATCCTGTATTCATACTGTGTGTGTGTGTGTGTGTGTGTGAGAAGGGTTTACCTTGTCTCCCTGAAACCCGAGCTCGCCCTGCTCGCCAGGAAGCCCAACTTCACCCTGTTAATACAGAGAGAGAGAGAGTGAGAGAGAGAGAAGAAAGAGAGAGAAATCAATAAGTGGAATATCTCTTCTTTTTGCTGATTATCAGCATTTTTTACAGCAAATCCTCCATAGAGTTTTGTGACAGGAGAGCATTCACACACTAAACTCCCTTAAGTCCCATAACAGCACAGATAATCACTGCATCATGACACAGCGGATTTTATGCAACAATGATCTGTGTCACTGAAAGAATGGATGGCTGCTTATCCATTCATCCATCCATCTATTACTCCATCCATCTGTTACTCCATCTATCTATCTGTATTACACAACATTCCAGTCTAGATTTTCAAGTCAACAAGATACAAATCTTTTGACCATAAGCTTTAGAAAGGGCAAAAAGCAACACTTCTTTTGGACAGCGAGAGCACTGGTTTGACCAACGGGAACTGTTGATGCTAGCATGCAGGGAGTGCACATGGTAACATGCAGCTCAGACACAGGCCAATAAGGGGAATATTCAGATCACCTTATCACCTTTCAGTCCTGGCGCTCCTGGGTTCCCAAACACCCCCTGAAAAACATGCACACACAGGTTAGAACAGGAATTAACCGGTTTTGACAGGAAGTAACATGATGGTTAGCACAGGACATGATACCCACTGTTGAGGTTATGTCCATATTTAAACGCAAAAGGCTGTTTTAAATTATTACTAAAATAAAGGGAGTCAGATGGCTGTGAGCGGTGAGGGAGTCGGGCTAGTAATCTGAAGGTTGCCAGTTCGATTCCCAGCCGTGCCAAATTAAGTTGTGTCCTTGGGCAAGGCACTTCACCCTACTTGCTTCGGGGGGAATGTCCCTGTACTTACTGTAAGTCGCTCTGGATAAGAGCATCTGCTAAATGACTAAATGTAAATGTAATTACTTATAGAACAACTGCTACACTACACATTTTCGGGTACTTTACTGTAAGTAATTCTACAACTGCACCATTCATACACTAGTCCAAACCCCTATACAATTTGCCACAGCAGAACTGATGGGCCAGACAACCATTTAGTTGGGCTTCCCCTAGGACTATACACACACACACGCAGACACACACATACCTGCTCTGGACATAAGGCCCTAGTTCATCTGCACACATACTCACTTGCTGCTGCTCTTTCAAAATGACACACATGTACACACACAAGCACAAACGTGCATGCACACACACACACACGCAACATACTTTCGAAATAAGGCCCTGGTTCATTTTGCTGCAGTTTCCTGTCACGTGACTGGTGCTCTTGAAAAAGCATCCCCAGGACAACAGCATCTTATTCTACAGTGGGGTCCCCGCAGGATCGCACTACTACACTAGAAAGTGCATACTGTATGAGAGCCTCTCAGGAAGACTGGTGAAGGAGAGGGCGTGTGTGTGTGTCGAGTACTCACCTTCAGTCCATTAGGTCCTGGAGGTCCTATTCCGCCTACAGGTCCCATGTCACCCTGCCACCAGGAGAGAAAACATACATAGTTATACACACACACACACACTCCAGGGGCTGGATGCCGCACAGAATAATGCATGGCAAAACCAAGCGGCCGTGAGATCCAAGACTCAGAGCCAAGAGGTTAGAGGCATATTCAGATTTGAATGAAGACCATATTTCTATGAACTTCCGTAGTTATTCCTGTCTCTCGGCCTCTCTATCCCTCTTATCCTCTGCCTTTCTCTCTGCCCCTCTGTCTCTCAAACAAGTTAACAGCGCACCGATTGCTGTTTCTCCTCTACACTACCACCAACACGGTGGCTTTTACCATGCTCCACATTGCTAGAGGGTTACCCCAAGTTCAAGGTTTCTGGTCGAGTGAAAGACATCCTTGAGTATTTCCTCATTGTAACATGCCTACTTCCTGTCTCTTGTCCAGGCCCATCAGCCTCAGGAGGCTGTGTGTGAGTTTGTGTGTGTTTGTGTTTGTGCGCGTGTGTGTTTGTGCACGCGTGTGTTTGTGCACGTGTGTGTTTGAGTCAGATGGAGGCTGTGGACAGGGCCCAGAGCTGCAATCAACTCCGACCTCCAGGCATCCAATGACAGGCCTAGATCTGGCTCAGAATAGAGAGGACTGGAGAGGGACCATATCATCACACCACTCTGCTGTGCACGCCCTTGTGTGTGTGTGTGTGTGCAGGAATGGTGGGCAGGACAAACCTACAGGGGAGGGGCCGTCAGCTCTTTAATGAAGCTAAATTAGAGAGAAGGTTCAGTCCATAACCAGAGCTCAGACAGCATGACAGATACAGTGCGTCTGGGCCTCTGTGTGGGCCATGTATGGATCTCTGGTGCAAGAGAGAGGGAGAGACTTCCTGTCACTGGGTCTAATAGAGGTAGACTGTAGTAAGGCCTCCGACACACAGAAGTACAAACAAAAACACACATACACACCAATATACAGTACGTGAAGCAAAACGAGACACATTGTATACTTACAATAAGCCCAAGAACTCCAGCAGGCCCAGGGGCTCCCAGCTTGCCCTGTGAGAGAGAAAGAGAGAGAGAAAGAGTCAGAGAGTGGGGACAGCTTTCTGAGGATGTTGGCTCTTTTTACACAAACACAGAAGAGAGGCTCAGTGTTCATTAAAGCCTGTGAGAGGGGGGTAGTGTGTGTGTGTGTGTTTGTGTGTGTTTATGTATGTGTGTTTAGTACATACGTTTGTGTGTATGAAGATAGAAAGTAGTGCAGAAAGAGGGTGGAAAAGACAGAATGAAGGATAGTCCCTCAACCACCAGACCACTGGACCATGAGGGATGAGATGTTTCCCTGGTCTGTTTATGTTTTGGATTTGGTGCCCATTTTAGGATCTTCCCTCCAACAACATTTCCTTTTGAATGCTAGTGAACACGTTTGGAGTGTGTATGTGTGTGTGTGTGTGTGTGTGAGAGAGAGAGAGAGAGAGAGAGAGAGAGAGAGAGAGAGAGAGAGAGAGAGAGAGAGAGAGAGAGAGAGAGAGAGAGCATAACATGGCATTTCCACATCAACTCAAGTGGTGGAAAAACTGGGCAATTAAAATGATCAATCACCGAGGAATACATTCAGGTAAAACTTAGTTGTAAGACTGTTCTGGAACACTAAAAACTCTGTTCAAAGAAAGTCAGACAAGAGAACAGGGCCAGTAACAGCAGGATCTTCTCTGCAGGTTCTCATGGTTTTCTCATCATCCCGTGACTGTCACCGTCCAAATCCCAAGCAATGAAACGCCAGGAGTATGTGTGTGTGTGTGTTGGACTGGTGAAGTTGCGGTCCATCCTAAGTGCTCTTAAAATGTTCACTCCATTTGGGTGAATGAGACAAATGGAAAAGTGAATGCAGGGGGATGGAGGGAATGTGTGTGTAGAGAGAGAAGGTGCGAGTGTAGAGATGGCAGGAGTAGAGGGATGAAGAGATAGAGGGAGTGTGTGTGTGTAGGGATGGAGTGTGTGTGTGTAAGGATAGAATGAGTGTGTGTGTGTGTGTGTAGAGATAGAGGGAGTGTGTGTGTGTAGAGATAGAGGGAGTGTGTGTGTAGAGATAGAGGGAGTGTGTGTGTAGAGAAAGAGGGAGTGTGTGTGTGTGTGTGTAGAGATAGAGTGAGTGTGTGTAGACATAGAGGGAGTGTGTGTGTGTGTGTGTAGAGATAGAGTGAGTGTGTGTAGACATAGAGGGAGTGTGTGTGTGTGTAGAGATTGAGGGAGTGTGTGTGTAGAGATAAAGGGAGTGTGTGTGTGTAGAGATAGAGGGAGTGTGTGTAGAGATAGAGGGAGTGTGTGTGTAGAGATAGAGGGAGTGTGTGTGTAGAGATAGAGGGAGTGTGTGTGTAGAGAAAGAGGGAGTGTGTGTGTGTAGAGATAGAGGGAGTGTGTGTGTAGAGATAGAGGGAGTGTGTGTGTAGAGATAGAGGGAGTGTGTGTGTAGAGATAAAGGGAGTGTGTGTGTGTAGAGATAGAGGGAGTGTGTGTGTAGAGAAAGAGGGAGTGTGTGTGTAGAGATAGAGTGAGTGTGTGTAGACATAGAGGGAGTTTGTGTGTAGAGATTGAGGGAGTGTGTGTGTAGAGATAAAGGGAGTGTGTGTGTGTAGAGATAGAGGGAGTGTGTGTGTAGAGAAAGAGGGAGTGTGTGTGTAGAGATTGAGGGAGTGTGTGTGTAGAGATCGAGTGAGTGTGTGTGTAGAGATAGAGGGAGTGTGTGTGTAGAGATAGAGGGAGTGTGTGTGTGTAGAGATCGAGTGAGTGTGTGTGTAGAGATAGAGGGAGTGTGTGTGTGTGTAGAGATAGAGTGAGTGTGTGTAGAGATAGAGGGAGTGTGTGTGTGTGTAGAGATAGAGTGAGTGTGTGTAGAGATATAGTGAGTGTGTGTAGAGATAGAGGGAGTGTGTGTGTAGAGATAGAGGGAGTGTGTGTGTAGAGATAGAGGGAGTGTGTGTGTAGAGATAGAGGGAGTGTATGTGTAGAGATAGAGGGAGTGTGTGTGTGTGTGTGTGTAGAGATAGAGGGAGTGTGTGTAGAGATATATGGAGTGTGTGTGTAGAGACAGAGTGAGTGTGTGTAGAGATAGAGGGAGTGTGTGTGTAGAGATAGAGGGAGTGTGTGTGTATAGATAGAGGGAGTGTGTGTGTAGAGATAGAGGGAGTGTATGTGTAGAGATAGAGGGAGTGTGTGTGTATAGATAGAGGGAGTGTGTGTGTAGAGATAGAGGGAGTGTATGTGTAGAGATAGAGGGAGTGTGTGTGTAGAGATAGAGGGAGTGTGTGTGTAGAGATAGAGGGAGTGTGTGTGAAGATTTACTCACAGGGTCTCCGTCCGGCCCGGGTGGTCCTCTCTCCCCAAAATCCCCCGGAAACCCCTGGAGAGAAGAGCAGCTTTAAAGTCCTACTGCACCCCAACACACACACACACACATGCATCCACACACACAAACACACATGCATCCACACACACACACACACACACACATATGCACGCATCCACACATACATGCACACACACATGCATACTTCAGCACACACAAACACACATGTTGTAAGTAAGGTAGGCATGTATTCAGACAACGTAATAATGAATCATTACGGGTCATAGCAACATTGCTCGAACTCTATATGGTTCCACCTGCTCAGTAGTTGGTAAAGGATAAATGGGTCAAATTATGAAAATTAAGATAATGACGGACTGTAAGGGAGATAAAAACTGAATGGTCCATTTCAAATTAAGAAGTTCTTAACAAGGTCATACTACAGAACCACTGGACTGGTACACTAACCTACAATGCATGAATACTGTATTACTAAAATGTATACGCAGATTAGAGTGGGCAATTATAGCATACAGTCATTTTATTCCCATTTGGAAGCTATTTAATGAGGCAAATATGTTCAAACGAGGTGCTTAGTCACTCGATTATGGTTATTGATGCCTAACGGGTGTGTCATGTAAAAGACTAAACTTTTGAGGATTTTCAAAATACTGCATAACCCAGCAGCCAGCAATTTTAGCTGCATTTATCCAGCCCTAAATGAACATCTAATCTGAGTTACGGGGGTGCGAAAGCCACAGCCTACACACACCTCCGCACACACATCCGCACACACATCCGCACACCCATCCGCACACACATACACATACACACACACATACTACACAGCTACTGGCACAGGAGCTACGGCTAACTACAGTGGATAAACTAAACCATTCAGGAACACTTAGTGTAACTGGCTGCCGCATTCCTCCTGCTATGTTATGTAAGCATCCTAATTAGGAAGCGATGGGAATAAACCTAGAACTGTGGCTGTATTTACAGGCAATCTGATCCAGTGTTCCTGTACCAAAACCAATGTGTTTCAGTTGCTGACGATGCTAAACCAGCTAAACCAGTCAATTTGCATACGCTTTCAACTGTGGGAGGTTTTGATTATTATAGTTGATGTGCCGAAGGGGCTTTGAGATCCCGACACACAGCTTTACAGTCGTCTAGTCTTGGCTTAAAATACTTCCATTAAGATACTGGAATTAGGTTGTGCATTAAGGACCTCTTAGTCCAGGAAAAACGACATGAGAGGCCAGGACTGGCCAACAGCAGTCTAGCTACAGTAGCCTGCTGATGTTTAACGATGTCAAAGACAGAGCACAGTCTAAGAACCATGACCAGCACCCCACCACCACAACATCGAAAAACGGATTTCAAACAAGCCTTCGTTATCGAGCGCCAAGAAATGATCTGGGAGTTTAGACACTAGAATGAGCGAGGAGGAGAGAGATTCCTCTGAAGGGGGGGGGGGGGGGTGGGGGGGTGGGGGGGCTGTGGGGATTCGCCCGACACCGCAGATCGCTTTCCACGCCGCCGCACAACAGAGGAACACGAGCAGTAAGAAATCAAGACTGCTGTCATTGGCTGCCCAGTGATAAATCATAGAACTATTATTGCTGCCATATGAAGACTGGAACACACAATGGAAAAGTCTGAGGTTCTGCGAGCCAACAACACTCCTCACAGCAGAGGCAGTTCTGTTTGGAAGACGGGCCCGTCGAGGCCCAGGCCGACTGCGTTTGAATGATGCCAGGTAGCCCAGCCGTGGGTCAGGGTATCTGTGCCATCTGAGTGGATTACGCAGAAGGAGTGCTCACTGTCAGTCTGACTACCAGACAACCATGTATGAAGACTGTGGCGCGCACTAATACACACCCGCACACACACAGATACAGACGTAAACAGAAGCTCTCAGATGACAGTTCGGACTACGATATCTCCTAGTTGGCGACAGACTATCACACAGCTTCACACAGCTTCAAAGCTAATCTCTTCAGACTGACATCCACTGTTTCCACGGTGTGAGTTCCAATCACGGCCACGCGAGGCACGGAGAAGGGGGACTTACGGGGCAATAAAAGGGAACGAGGACACGCGGGGGGTAAAGAAGGACGGACAGGAGGGAGAAAGCTGTGTTTGGAAGTGATGATCCTGGAAGAGAGAGAGGGATCGGAGAGATAAGTGGAGGGAGGGAAGGAAGGGTGGAGGCGAAAGCAACATGTAGATAGTAGAGAGAGAGTGTGTGTGTGTGTGTGTGGGGGGGGGGGGGGCTCTTGGTCGAGGTCCAGTGAGATCTCTTTGTAATATGCTGCTGAAGTTTCCGGTGTTTTCCATCCTGCAGCTCAATGACACAATGATCATGTCTCTGCTGGACCTCGGCCAGTAACTATGGTGACTCTGTGTGTGGTGTGTGTGGTGTGTGTGTCTGTGTGTGTCCTCACTGGACCTCGGCCAATAGCCTAGAACAGTTCCAGTTCTAGTTGTGGGGGTCAGTTGTTATAAGAGCTTTAAAGCCTCCCTCTTTAAAACCACTACTGCCACACACACACACACACACAAACCAAGTCACTCTCTCCCTTGCGCCTTCAGTTATAGCAACAACCTGCATCAACCTGTGTACTATTCAATCCCGTTCATATTGGGACAGTAGAAAAAAAACTGTAGAAAAACAGTAGAAAAAAACAACCAGGGTGGGCTTTCTCCTCTGATGTTCCTACTGACAAACTGATGTTTGTTCTCTCTCTTTAAACTCCAACCAAGCGTCTGTCAGCGGCTGCCTGCTGCCCCTGGGTGCTGGAGAGGACAGAGCTGTGCTGACAGCACCAGCTTGAGTCCAGGCACAGCTCTGAAGACAGGACTGGAGTCTCTGTGTCTCTGGTCTGTCCGACAAGGGCTTCAAGACACACACAGAGACGCGTGCACACGCACTCCCTAATCTCTTCCAAACTGTGCTGTGCTCTTGTATGACCAGTCCTATAGCAAGCATGTTTACAAGTATCACACATTTGGACTCACATTGCACCCTGTAAAGAACAACTTAACTAGACAACAGCTGTCACTTCTCAACGTCTTGGAGACGGAGGCTTCAGTGTGATGGGAGTTTACGTATATATATTGACTTATCTACTAAAAAGCCAACAGGCCACAGCTGCAGAATGACATCACTGTTCAGGGTGGCATATTCTTCTCCCAAACTATCTTCGACAAACTCCAAAACTTGGTCTCTTTAGTAACACCAACTCCAAATGTTTCCACGGTGAGGACCCCAAAATAACGGTCTCTCTTTCTTTCTCCAACAAAAGACTTCTCTTACAGCACCACATGTGCTGCTGCTGCTGTAATCTGGAGTGCTAGACCTGCACTTAGCCCTTTTGCTGATCTCTTTGGAAATTATGAAGGCGCAAGTGAGGAATGACGCAAACGCAGACCTTGTAAACCTTTGCATATGTGTGTGTGTGTTTATGTGTGCGTGTGTGTATGTATGTGTGTGTGTGTGTGTTTGTGTGTGTGTGAGGGTGTGTTTAGGGCGCCTGTTTGCACCAAAGCTCCTGAAGCCGACCCAGATATTAAGCAGAGCTGATAAAAGCTGGGGACAGGGTGGGATCAAGGCATTTCTATAAAACAAAGGTCTGAACTCCAAATGACTGAGGATGAGGTATGCCCTCAGCAATAACATAATGAGGCATGTTCTCAGCAAGAACATAATGATGCATATCCTCAGCAATAACATAATGAGGCATGTCCTCAGCAATAACATAATGAGGCGTGTCTTCAGCAATAACATAATGAGGCTTGTCCTCAGCAATAACATAATGAGTCATGTCCTCAGCAATAACATAATGAGGCATGTTCTCAGCAATAACATAATGAGGCATGTTCTCAGCAATAACATAATGAGGCATGTCCTCAGCAATAACATAATGAGGCTTGTCCTCAGCAATAAAATAATGAGTCATGTCCTCAGCAATAACATAATGAGGCGTGTCCTCAGCAATAACATAATGAGGCATGTTCTCAGCAATAACATAATGAGGCATGTCCTCAGCAATAACATAATGAGGCTTGTCCTCAGCAATAAAATAATGAGTCATGTCCTCAGCAATAACATAATGAGGCATGTCCTCAGCAATAACATAATGAGGCTTGTCCTCAGCAATAAAATAATGAGTCATGTCCTCAGCAATAACATAATGAGGCATGTCCTCAGCAATAACATAATGAGGCTTTTCCTCAGCAATAACATAATGAGTCATGTCATCAGCAATAACATAATGAGGCATGTCCTCAGCAATAACATAATGAGGCGTGTCCTCAGCAATAACATAATGAGGCATGTCCTCAGCAATAACATAATGTGGCGTGTCCTCAGCAATAACATAATGAGGTATGTCCTCAGCAATAACATAATGAGGCGTGTCCTCAGCAATAACATAATGAGGCTTGTCCTCAGCAATAACATAATGAGGCGTGTCCTCAGCAATAACATAATGAGGCTTGTCCTCAGCAATAACATAATGAGGCATGTCCTCAGCAATAACATAATGAGGCGTGTCCTCAGCAATAACATAATGAAGTGTTTCCTCAGTAATGAGACAACGAGACATCCTCAGAAACATAAGCATGAGGTTGCAGTTTGCAGTAGGATAATGAGCCAATCACAATAATGTGATCAGTATGAGGTGAGTCGCAGTATGGGTTTCATTGCGCTAGTAAAATGAATCAGACTAACCCAAGTATTTGACAGTATTTGCATGTTATTGACCCAGGTCAACTTATGCATCACAAAGGCTTTACAATATGGATTTGATACAATACCAATATCTATCCACAAGGTTCCATCCCCACTGTCTAGTAAAGTAGCTCTAGACCCCCCATTCATTTGATCACAGTATGAACTGGAATGATTATCTATAAAGTATGTTGAGACAAAACTTTACCGGCCTACCCATCTTGCCCCTCTTCCCTGGTTCTCCAGGAATGCCCTGAGAAAAGAAGGATGAAGGGGGGGGGGGGGGAGAGAGATGGAGCAGAGAAAATCAGATGAAAAAAGTCAGCAACAAGTACACACTATAACACAGTTCCTAAAAGACAAACAGACAGACAGACAGGCAGACAGACAGCACGACTCAGCTAACAGAGTTGTCTGACTGTGGAAGTGTCTGTTACATTCTGGCCCTGATGCATAAGGCCCTTGAGGCAGAGATAAGTAGGCAGGCTAATCACTGGATGTTAGAAGGCTGGCTGGAGAATGCAGAGTGGAGGTCAGGCAGTTTAAAGGCTCTTAAATGTGTGTGTGTGTGTTGTATGAGTCACCAACACTCCCACACAGTATTACAGAACACCCAGCTGGAGGCTGTTCCCACATTTGGAAGCTAACACACACAAGCACTCACTACCTCACTCACTCACTACCTCACTCACTCACTACCTCACTCACTCACTCACTCACTCACTCACCACCTCACTCACTCACTCACTCACTCACTACCTCACTCACTCACTACCTCACTCACTCCTTACCTCACTCACTCACTCACTACCTCACTCACTCACTACCTCACTACCTCACTCACTCACTACCTCACTCACTACCTCACTCACTACCTCACTCACTCCTTACCTCACTCACTCACTACCTCACTCACTCACTACCTCACTACCTCACTCACTCACTACCTCACTACCTCACTCACTCACTACCTCACTCACTCACTACCTCACTCACTACCTCACTCACTCACTCACTCAAGAATGAAGAAGCAAGAAGCAAAAAAGGAGAAGGGACTCCTCCACTCACTCTTTCGCCATCAGACCCAGGTAAGCCAAAAAGTCCTGGGATTCCAATGAAGCCCTGCAGAGAGGAGAGGAGTGGAGAGGAGAGTAAGTCTTCTAACACCTGAAGGCAGTATGATACCAACAGCGGGGCTCCTCAGGTGCAGAGACGAGGGGTCCAGTGCTGGGAGGCTCCGTCGGTCCGAAGGGGTCTCCGTGAAGAACCAAGCCATGAGGCAAGTGTATATGCCCATGGACTGCATGGTGCTGGCTTCCACGATGTAGTCCAAGGGCACATACCCTCACGCCAGGGATCTCTGAAGAAGAGCAAGTCGGCCGGCTGGACTGCTGGAGGACAACAACAACAACAACAGCAGCAGCAGCAGCAGCAACAACAACAACAACAACAACAGCTGCAGCAACAATGACATTGACACTAACAGTGACAACAACAACAATGACACTGACCACGACAAACGCCACAACAACAACAACAACGAGAACAATAACAATGACAACATTGACCCCAACAAAAGCCACTGCAGTCAAGGCTGGAGGCTCTAATAGTGTTCTGGTGAAACGGACATACTGATCGACAGGTGGTGATGTGACACGTGGGGGTGCAGGATAGAGTTAGATAACAGAGGAGGGTGACATGGATGAGGTGTGGGGTTCACTGATGATGGTGAGAAAGACAGAGAGGGAGAGTGAGGAAGGAGAGAGGGAGAGAGAGAAAGAGAGAGAGGGAAGGGTTCCTTAAGACAGCAGGGCCTCATTTGGAGGTTAAACAGGAAATTCCAGGCAAAGGGGGCTGGTGCAGGGGGTGGAGAGTAGAGGGGGGGGAGCAGGGGGATGGAGAGTAGAGGGGGGGAGCAGGGGGATGGAGAGTAGAGGGGGGGGAGCAGGGGGGTGGAGAGCGGGAGGTTGGGGGGGTGGAAAGCAGGGGGGGGGGTCATGGAGGGGTGGGGGTGATTAGGATCAGCCGGAGGAGCTGATAAAGGAGCTTTATTGCAGCACAACATAAATATCCGTGGAACTTAGCGAGTGTGCGTGAACACGTGTGCGTGCACGTGTGTACATGTGTATTTGTGTACATTAAGTGCGTTTGCACGCTGAGGCATATCAACGGTCACATTCATTCACTAACTACTGTATATAATGAGACTTATGTGCTCGAGCATAAGAGCTTCAGCAGGACTTATAGACAAGCTTCAGGGGTCTGACCTCCACAGTCCACAGCAGTGTGTGCGTGTGCGTGTGTGTGTGTGAGTGCCTGTTTGCATGTGCACATGTGTGCATTCATGTATGTATCTTTAATTCTCTACCAGTTGGCAGGTGGTGTGTTTTGCTGTACACTCAGGAGAGAGACTTGAGAGAGACAGAGCATGCACATGCACACACACGCACACATGAGACACTATTAGGAGAGAAGCAGAGCCCAATGGGAAGTATAGGAAGAGTTTAGGAGGATGGAGGTGAGTGGGTGCATGAGAAATGAAGGGATGGAAAAGGAGAAGAGGGGCAGGCAGGAGAGGAACTGGAGGAATGGAGCGGTGAAGACGAAAAGGAAGGAATAGATTATTCGAGATAAATAGGACTCTAGGGGTGAAGTGGAGGAGCGGGTGGGGTTTGTCAGGTGACGGGACGGGGGGAAAGGGGGACGGGGGGCGATGGGTGACTCACCCGAGCTCCTTTGGGTCCCATGGCTCCTATAGGTCCTGGTAACCCCTGTAAACCAGACAGAAACAGTAGTTGAACGGTTAACCAGCATCACTGGTCTACAGAACAACACTGACAGAAGCAGAAAGGATGTGTTTGTGTGTGTGTGTGTGTGTGTGTGTGTGCGTGTAGTAGTAGATAACATGTGTGTGTGTGTTGATAAGCCCTTGACTACTTGACAACTGTGCCAGACAGACCACTGATCTCCAGTACCAGTATCTCTCTAACACTAAGCTGTGACCCCTGACTGCCTATTGTACCAGTCACTCTCTCCTCACTCGCTGCCTACAGCACAAGTCAGTCTAACCCCTGACCTTTGGCCACTGACCCTGCCTACTGTACCAGTCACAGCACAGCATCAGAGGATTTACTGCACCTGCCTGCCAGGATAACCTTTGGCACCTGGGCTTCCGTCTGGACCTCGTTCTCCCTGCGCAAAGAGAGAGAGAGAGATCAGAATGACACTTACACAGAGAGTGACAGAGTGTGTGAGGAGGGTAACAGAGAGTGTGTGTGAGGGTAACAGAGAGTGTGTGTGAGGCTAACACATAGTGTGTGTGAGGGTAACACAGAGTGTGTGTGAGGGTAACAGAGAGTGTGTGTGAGGTGCTCCAAGGTTCGTGCAGCGCTTACTTTGAGCAAGTGCTCCACTCAGATCCAGCCCCCTCTGAAACCTTGTGTGTGTGTGGAGCAGGTCTATAAAAGCCCTTTGTTACTACCAGTATTGCTGTTGGACGATGGCTTGTATCTGTGTGGGTGTGTGTGCATATATGTAGGCTAGCCCCAATTTGTCCTGTCAGACCTGTGGGGAGTGGAAGTGAGTGTGTGCACATAGTATGCGTGTGTGCATGAGTGTGTGCGTGTGTGTAAAGATGTGTGTGCATGTGTACGCGTGCAGGGGGGGCAATCCTGGAGGGGCTGTCTGGAGAGGACGGGGTGGGGAGGGGGCAAGAGGACTCCAGTGAAAGCTTGTTCATGTATAACTTCCTTTGACACACTCCAGCCCTGCAGAGTGCTGCTACACTGCCTGCTATTCACCATACAGAGGCCTGGCCCCCTCCCTCACAGACCGGTTCCCTCTCTCTCACACTCTCTCTTTCCCTCCCTCCCTCCCTCCCTCCCTATCCCTCTCTCTCGCTCTCTCTCCATCTTCGTGAAGCAGCCAGGTAATTATGGAGAAAGAGAGGTGAGTGGGGAAAAGGGGTGAAGGGGTGAAGGGGTTTCTCTTTAGGACCATGTGTGTGTTTATGTAGGGGGGTCGGGGGGCGGGGGGTCTCATCATTTGGGTCAAGGGTGTGACCTCACGAGAGCCATCGTGACATTCTTCAGAATGTTGCCGTCAGTCGCTGCCAAGCTGCAGTGTGACTCAGCCAGTGGAACTGCTGGGAAGGTCAACTCATCTCCATGAGAAAACAGGGGGCGTCTGTCTCCTCTCTGCTCCTTTCCTCTCCTCTTTTCTTCTCTCTTCTCCCTCTTCTCTCATCTCCTTTCCTTTCTTTTGCTCTCATTTCCTCTCCTATCCTCCAAGGATGACATCACACTACCAAGAACACTCATAGTTGTTCCATTCTGTGTCCTGACTTTGGCTCAGGCATTTCTCTCTCTCTCTCTCTCTCTCTCTCTCTCTCTCTCTCTCTCTCTCTCTCTCTCTCTCTCTCTCTCTCTCTCTCTCTCTCTCTCTCTCTCTCTCTCCCCTCTCTCTCTCTCTCTCTCTCTCTCTCTCTCTCTCTCCCTCTCTCTCTCTCTCTCTCTCTCTCTCTCTCTCTCTCTCTCTCTCTCTCTCTCTCTCTCTCTCTCAGGAATTCAATGCTCTTGGCTGAAAATAGTCCTGGACAGAGGGATGGGCAGTCCAGACCCAAAATAGACCACGATACTGCACTACATTATAAGCTACTGGAGAGAGAGGGGTGCAGGGTTGGGGGGGAGTGGGGGGGTGCAGGTTAAGGACCAAATACTGCAAAAGAGAGGAGAAAGACACAGAGAGAGATCCAGTGCTGCAGTGACACGAGACTGGTTGGTTCCGGCCCAGTTTTGGCCTGTCTCTGGAGCTGGTGTCTCAGTGCAGTAAAAGGGCCTCTGTCATCACCCCAGCTCCATTTCTGGCTTCCTGCAGGCCTGTTTGGCACTGCCCACAGGTGGCACTGAGACAAAACAGTCCAGTACCAAGACGACATGAGGCTCCAGGACAGCCTCGAGGGAAGCTTTCCAAAGACATGGACCAGACTTGGACATCTGACAGTTGGACTGTCACATTGGAGAATGATAAGTACCATGCATTGCCACGGCGACCACAGCAAAATCGCACATCCCACAATGTGCATGGCGATCACTGCCAGCCTTTGCGGTGTGGTCTCTGTGTGTCTGTGTATGTATGTGTGCGTGTGTGTGTGTACGTACGTGTGTGTGCACAAGTGTACATATTCGTGCGTGTACACGTGGGTGTGAGGACCAGGCCTGACGTAGAGAGACAGAGGGTTATGGGGGCTGGATCTGATTAGATAGGACCAGAGAAGTATCTGTAGAGGTCAGAGGTCGGGTTCAGGAGGGCAGAGAAGATTAAAAGATGCAATTAGGAAGCTGCAGAGAGGGCCTTCCAAGGGCTACTTACAGGTTCTCCTGGATGACCCGGGGGACCAGCATGCCCTCTCTGTCCCTGAGGAGGAAAGCACACACTGTTCAGTGGGGGGAGAGAGACATGGGGAGGCCAGGAGAGAGAGAGAGAGAGAGAGAGAGAGAGAGAGAGAGAGAGAGAGAGAGAGAGAGAGAGAGAGAGAGAGAGAGAGAGAGAGAGAGAGAGAGAGAGAGAGGGGGGGGGGGGAGAAAGAGAGAGACAAAGAAACAGAGAGGAAGACAGGAAGAGGGAATGAGCCACATTTAATATGACTCGTAAAAGTCATGAGTGAAGTGTAAGACATAGAACATCGGGAATATGACGCGCACACAACACACATACACACACACACGCACACATAAATACACACATACACACACACACACATACACACGTACACACACACACACATACTAACACATTAATGGTACGACAGTCATGGAAAACCTGAGGTAACACACAGGCCTCGCTCAGCCTGCTGAGAGCTGACAAGAGAGATTTTTTACGCAGTTAAATATGCATGTTAAAATGAACAACTCTTTAATAGCCAATACCATACGCAAGGAATCCATCTAATCTGTTGTTGTCCTGAGGTTAGAATTTCCACTCAGACCCAACTGACTGAGACACACTCAGAGTGGAAGGCAGAGCCGCTACACAGTTAGGATATAAATGTTTTCCTGTTGGAGTCAGAGAATACACAC